>NC_057012.1:2876030-2905419 GCF_000002595.2 Chlamydomonas reinhardtii
AGGGAGGGAGGGAGGGAGGGAGGGAGGGAGGGAGTTATGTGCCCGAGCCCAATAGGTCCCAAGAGTCAAGGGAGGGAGGGAGGGGAGGAGGCCCGATGGCGCAGCTGCTAACCTAGCCGACCTAAGGGCACAAGCACCGGTGCGTGCCTGATGGCCCATGTCTCTGCGCTGCACTGCCGGCTGCAGGTGCGCGCCCCGCTGGACCCGCTGGCGCAGTCGCTGTCCCGCCACGGCCACGTCAGCGCGCAGCAGTCCACCTCGCCGGGCCGCCAGGTAGGGTTGGGTGGCGGTGGGGAGGAGGAGTGTGGGCGCGGCGCGGCGCGACCGGCCGGCCGCCACGCAGCGCGTCCATACTTCACAGCCATCAACAGGCTTCTGCTGAGTCAACCATGCACCGCACTCACGGACAACCCAAACACTCGTGCCGCGGTGCAGGGCGCCCCGCTGGGCCACATGGCGGAGCGCTACACGCGCGTCTTCCTCAACATGTCACTGCCCGATTACGAGCGCATCAAGCTGCTGCCCTTCTGTGCGGCAGGAGTGCAGGGTGCGTCGCCAAAGAAGCGCGTCAGAGGGCATCGTGACGCGCTGTAGCTTGCGGCGTCCCGGGTCGAATTTTGGTGCACCGGGACAGCCGTAGCCCGTGTGGACCTACCGTGCTGCCTGATGTATCGCCACGCGCACGCCTGGACCAGTACACCTGGAAACTGTACACAACCTCTAACCTGTGTCGGCCCCGCCCCGCCCCGCCAGGCTTTGTGCACGGCAGTGACGCGCACCGGCTGGTGCTGGGCCCCGTGGCGGCCTGCAGCCTGGAGCGGGACCGCTGCATCGCGCCGCCCGGCCACTCGCGCAACCAGCACTGCTACGAGCAGACGGCGCTGACGCTGCTGCTGCGGCACCACAACTTCTCCACCTGCCTGCAGCGGGTGAGAGTGTCAGGGAATCCGGGCTACTGCACTACTGTAATTGCAGCGCCGCCTCAAGAGCCATGGACCGAATCCCCCAGGTAGCGTTTCGCATACCACCAAGTAATGTTCAGCAACTCGCAGCTCGCTGTGCGGTAACTGCATGGTATGTGGTGCGGCCTGCAGGAGCTGTACGCGAGCTCGTCCACGCGCAAGACCACCTACGACCCGCGCCAGAGCTCGGCGCCGCTAGTCATCGCTTCCAGGTGTGCCACGCGCCGCATCACCACGTCTCACTTCTTAAAACATCATGAATGTAACCGCCACCCGCAAACCCGCCCCTGTCCGCTCGCTCGTGCTGACTCCTCACATTCGCGCGGGTGTCACGCAGGCGCTACCGGCAGCCCAAGCCCTACCGTGCCCTGCTGAGGCGGCGGCCGCAGTGCCGCGCCGACCCTGGCACCAACCCCTGGCCCACCATCGCCTCGGAGCACACCGAGTCCACCATCGGCCACTCCGGCCTCAACACCGTGATCCTGACGCGCGCGAGGGTGAGTGCGGGGCCAGCTGCTGGGCAGGCCATGCCGCGACACGCGTGCCTCTGGAATGGCCCATGGCCCATGCCGCCGTTAGGACGGGCAGAATTGTCTTGACGCCGGGTGCTAATGCTGGTCGCGCTGCTGCGCCCTGTATGCTATTGGCAGGCGTTGCTGGACTTCGTGGTGCAAGCCGGCTGCTGCGTGGGGCTGCATGCGCTGGCGCAGCTGGTGCTGTGGACCCAGGTAGGAGCGGGTGCTTATGTGTGGACTGCTCCAGCGCGGTGCTGCGTGTGGTGCTTGCGGTTGTATCATCCCTTCTCTGAATGGCAGTCACATGCGCTCACGCCCTGGAGTTTGCTGCCCTCGCGTTTGTGTGCAGGTGCTGCTCGCAGTGCGGGGCTATGGCTGGCGAATTGTTTGTGCCAGCTGCGGCGCACCGGGCTTGACAGCGGCCCACCCTGGAGCAGCAGCTGGCGGCGCCCACGTGAAGCAGCCCCTGCTAGGGACGTGGCATGGGGCACGGGGGCGAGGGCAAGCAGGGCTTGGGGGCGTGGCGGGGAGGCGCGCGGGCGCCGCGGTGTACGGTGCGTTGCTGTCGGGGCCGGTGAAGTTGGCGCTGCTGTGTAGCGGGCTGCTTGGGCTGCTGTCGGCAGCGGCCATGACCTACACGTGTGATGTGTTGTAGCGCTGCTGTGCTCAGCTTGCGAACATGCATGACTGCTTGAACTGCTGTTGAGAACGAATGAAGTGCGGATGAGGATGGGGGCTTCAAGCAAGGTGCTGAACTATGAGCCGAGAGCTTTGGGGATAAGTGACTGCGGTTGGAACCTCGGAGCACGACCAGGGCGGGTCCAGCGGAGGTATCATACCGTACATGAGGGAATACAGCGTAGGCGCGTTTTGCACGCGTATGTTGGCCCCAGCGCCCAGGGCACCACGAGACAGGGCGACCTTCCCGAGACAATGCGCAGCATCAATGGGGTGTGTCGCATGCCCAAAGACCATATAAATGCACCAGCCGTGCACTCAATGAGTTGATTGAAGTTGCTTGACAGTGGCGGAGCACCATGAGCTTTTGAAGGCGGCTAGTGGACTATCACGTTGGCAGTAGGAGCCCAGGCACAATTGAGTATATCGAAGTTTACACCTCTTGAACTCTTCAGGCGCGTGCACCATAATCGTGCAGGAGTTGCCCGGCAACTGTGGCCGACCCCCTCCCACGGCCCGCCCCCAGCCACATGACAAGACTCGCCCTGCGCGTACTGCAGGCCGCGTGCAGCTGTCCGACTAGGCACCCTGAAGTACGTGCAACGTCATGCGCGCACGTTTCCTCCCAACACTGTCAGTGCTCACACCTCACACACGTTTTGCAGCCCGAAGCACTTACATCGCTCGTCGTTCCGCGCACTCCAGTAGTTTCGGTAATTGTTGGCTTACAGCCCCAGGCACACAGACCCACACCAGCGCCAGCGCCAGCTCGGGGGCAGCCTACTGTGCTCGTCACTGCATGACACGCCCATTCACTGCCAGCCAGGGCCCCGTCAGCGACGGGGCCGCTGTCTGCGACGCCGTGCGCTCGCCGCGGGCTGGATCTGCCACCATCGCCTGCAACGCCGCTGCCGCTGCTACCCGCCGGCGCCCATCTGCATGAAGCGTGATATCGTGAAGGCGATGGCGGAGAAGGTACCGAGGATGGTGATGACCGACTTGATCTGCGCACGGAACAGCAAGAGGTTACACGAGAGCAAGCGTGCAAGTAAATCACAGACAGGGAACAGCACCAGCGCACACGCGACCCGTGCATTAGATAGCGCCTGCCGGTGGAGGCCAAGCCATGATGCGTGCAATGGCAACGTGCCAGGTGACTCACCGTGTCGTTCTTGGCCTTCTCGACACTGGACCTGAGCTCGTTGATGTCCTGCGTTCGCGATTGTGGCAGGCAGCAGAACGGTAAGTCCCTAAGCCACAGCACGTCGGCGTTCTCTACCCGCACAGGCAATGCAACAGCTCCTGGCGCTCGTCTCGTGGCACCAGTCTCAGTCCCCAGGCCTCTCGCTTGTCCAACCCTACCCACCAAGCCCCCAACCCGCCCTCCGCCGGCACCAGCACCCATGCACCCACCCGGTCCATCTGGATCTGCAGGTCCGTGTACTTGTCCCGGATGCCCTGCAGGTCGTCACGCATGCGCCTGCACAGGTGCGCAGGGAGGGTGCAGACAGGCAGCAGCATAACCGAAAGGGTTCCCAATTCCATGCTTCAGCGATGTAGCCTGCCCTTGGCCCTTGCTTGCGCGCCGGTGTAACATGCATTGGCAGGTTGGGATCAAAACCCCCACGCTCACCCAAGAACGCAGTCCCTCGCCAGTGCCTGCTAGCCCCTTGCAAGCGCCGTGCTGCCCCTTCCGCACGCCCGCGCCCCGGCTGCCCCATTTACCCCTTCTCCAGGTTGAGGTCCAGGCGCTGGCTGGCGCTCAGCTTGTCGAGCTCGTGCCTGCAGGCAACAGCGGGCCCGGGGGGCAGCATCAGTATGGCACAGTAATATGTGTCCTTGCCTCTGTCCAGTCGGCCGGCACTCCAGCCAGTCCCAGCTACGCGGCTGCCCGCTTAGAATGAGTCAGTCGCCGGCAGCTCCTCCTACTAACTGCCCCGTCCCGATGACCGCTTCACAGACCCGTCTGCAGCTTCCAGCCTCAGCTTTTCGGCCTCGTCTTAGCGTCTCATGTTTCTGCGGACACCTCCCGCAGCTGCCCTGGCGCCGCGCTCCCTCGCACCGTATCTCGGCCTTCATCTTGTCCAGGACGTTCTGCTGCCGCTCCATGTCCTTGTTCACAGTGGCCTGGTGCATGTCCTGTGGAGGTGCATGTGGCGTGCCGGGGTGCGTATGGCGTGTTTCGGACCAATACACATGCACACTTAGCCCCATCTCGCACAGCCCTCACAGCACATCGTCCTGCACACAAAACACACATGTGAAGGATCTTGCGCCCGCCAGCCCTGCACATTCAAGCCTACCGCTGCGCCACATCACTTGCCTGGGTCTTCTGAAGCTCGCTCTTGAATGACTGGATTTGGGACTCCTGCTCCAAAATGCTCTGCAGCAGCAGTTCGGCGAGGGAGGGGCGTCGTTCTCCAGTTGCGTCCTCCATGTTTGCAACAGCCCTGATGGGCCATCATCCCATCAACAGCATACCAATCACCGCCAGTATACCAGTCTGGACCCGCACCTTCTCCAGCACCACAGTCTTGACGAACGCGCCCTCCATTTTCTCCTTGTTCAGCACGATGAGCGTGGTGATGTCCTTGGCCAGCTTCTCAGCCGTGTCCCGCGGCAGCCCCGCCTTCTCGAACGACTTACTCTACATGGGATGTATCAGGACAGGGCCATGTGGCACGTAAGAGCACTATGGAGAGGAGGCATGGCGACGGGGGGGAAACATGTATTCGTCCGTGTAGCACACTTGCCGGGGACCCTTACCAGCTCCAAGGTGTCCACCAGCAGGTGGTTGCTGACCGCCTGCCTGTGAGACTCCTCGAGCGTGGAGCCGAACATCCGCATCTGCTGCTGCACTCCTGCTCGCCATACCAACACTGGCGCGGCAGCTGAGCGCAACTGCATGCCCTCGGCCTGGTGCAAACTACGCGCCAATGGCCCTAATTTCAAGGCTAGAGATTTCAAGCGTGACATCGCTGCTACTTATCAAGCAGCGAGATGTAAAGGAATCCTTTCCTTCACGTTGCAAGTTGACTAGGACAGTAGTTGCATTCAAGGCAGGTAAAACAGATTCTCGGTACTGCACCTAGTATGCATAAGGTCAGCTTTGCGGGTATGGGACCAAATTGAGCAGGAATTGTGCATGGAGTTCGCGACCCTTCCTGATGCAATCCTGCCTCCTGTTGACCCCTTGATTCGTGGCATGAATTATATTTTCATGAGCTGTTTGCAGAAAGCATGCCACAAATTCATAACAGCGTCGGCAACCCGAAATGACAGCTGCTTGCTTGCTGCGACTGCGTGCACTGCAGCGATTCGCTTCTGAAAAGCGAAACACAAGCAAAAGTAATCTCAGGCAAAGCTCTTAACATGGCCAGGCAATGGGTGGAGCAGCGCCCCGCAGCACGCCCCCAGCCTGCACCTGTTTTTTAGTAGCCACGGCCTGCCAGGGACGCCCAGCCAGTCCCGATGCAGTCTCCCGCGCTAGCGCCGTCACGTGGCGCAGACATCGCCATGTCCTGCGGCTCCTTAGCCCATACAACCTGCCCTTCATTCTGCATGCGGGTACCAGCGCCCAGCGCCCCGCCCCGCCCCAGCCCAGCCACCCAAGCCACGGCCCCAACCCCGCCCGGCCCGGATCCGTATCCCCATCGGCGTCGTCACTCGGCCCGCGCTCCGCCGTGTGCCTCTGTGCCGCCGCACGGGCTGGTGGTCACAGTGCCGGAGCCGCTGCCGTCGGCGGCGGCGCTGCCCGATGAGCCGCCGCTGCGCTCCGAGCTCATTGACCTGACGCGGGCCGTACAGCGCTGCCGGACCTGGCAGCAGCTGAGGTGAGCTGCGCTCCCAAGCGGTGTGCATCCGCATGAGCTGTGCGGGCACGTGCGGCGTAGATTAGGTGTGTGCGCGCGGGTGCGTCGCTGCACCTTTGGCTGCCGCCTCGAGGGCGCAGAGTGTGTCATGAGCGGCATGCTGAGGTGCTGCTGCACCTGCTAGCCGCTTGCTTCGGTGCCCAACCGGGACCTGATCGACCTCCCCTTTGCCACAGGCGACTGTACTGGCGTGTGCGCACGCGCCAGGGCCCCATGAACATGGTCGGCTTCTTCACACGGCTGGCGGCGCTGGTGGGGCCGGGCCTGCCGCAGCTGCTGGGAGAGGAGGGGGAGGAGGAGGCGATAATGGTGACAGCGGAGGGACCAGGGCAGGAACTTAGAGTTCCAGGGCAAGAGGCAGAGGACGGGGCAGCGGCGGGCAGGGAGGCCGGAGCTGGGAAAGCGCAGCGGAGCCGTAGCCGGGGGCCTGAGGGCAGCCCGCGGGGCCAGCAGGGGCCGCCGGTGCCCTCGGGGCCCCTGCAGAGCCACGCGGAGCGCGCGGCGCTGCGGCAGCTGGTGGTGCGCATGATGTACGACGCATGCAGGTGAGGGTGGAGCGGCACCGCCCGTGTTGGTGCGCGCACCCCGCCTTTTCGCCACAGCAGTCCAAAAGCCTGCGGCGCCTGAATGCTCACATTCTCGACGCCGCCACCCCGGCCACCACCTGCACCCTCGCCCGCCAGCTTCACGCGGGAGCACGCCGCGGCCGACCTGCTGGACGTCATGCGGCGCAACCCGCTGCCGCCCTGGAACATGCCCGCCTTCGCCGCCTACACGCAGCAGCAGGTGGCGGCGCTGCAGGCCGCACACCAGCGCGGCGGCGCCGGACTGGGCACACGGGCTGGTGCGGGCGTGGGCGTGGGTGCAGGTGGGGGTGCTGCTGCGGGGCGACAGGTCAGCTTCTTGGAGTGGCTGCGGGAGCACCCGGAGGTGAGGGCGGGGGTGGGGGTGGGCGGGGGCGTGGGGTGAGCGGAAGTGCTGGCAGGTTGGGAAGGGATGGATGAGGGACCGAGAAAGGAACGCGCTTTCATCGCTGGTTCGCTGTGCAGTTAAGCTGCAGCTGCCTATGACTTTGTGTGTGTGCAGATGTGGGAGCACCCGTACGAAGCCATACTCGACGAGCACGTGCACCACTGGCGCGCCTCGCCCGGGGCCGGTGCTGGCACCACTGGTGCTGACGGTGCCGACAGCGCATACGGCAGCGGTCGCAGCCGCAGCAGTAGCGGCCGTAGCGGCGCCGGCGGGACGCGGTCGCGGCAGGCGCCGGTGTGCTACGGCCCACACGAGCTGTCGGCGCTGGTGTGGGCGGCGGCGCGGCTGCGGCTGCCGGGCGCGGTGGCGGCGGAGCACCTGACCTGGCTGCTGGACGACCTACTGAGCGCCAGCTTCGGGGTCATGCCCGACTTCGATGGTGAGCGAGCTTGTTGACGTCCGTGTGAGCGTTCCGCCCTGTGTTGGTGTGGCTGTATGTATCCTACACGTGGTAACAAGTTGAGGGTGCGCCGTTGCACAAGGCAGTGGCGCTGTTGGCAGCGGCGCTTTCGTGTGGGCGGCTGCCAAAACCTAAGGGAGTGGGTGGTGAGCACGGTGCTCTCACTCTCTTTTACTCACTCCGCACGCCCTTCACTCCACACCCCCAGGTCGGCAGCTGTCGCAGTTGGCCTACTCGCTGTCGCAGCTCGGCCCCCTCGCGGTGCCGCCGCCGCCCTGGCGCCGGGCCTTCCTGGCAGCCAGCCGCCGCCGGCTCTTCCAGATGGACGCACAGGTGCGCGGCGGACTGCGTGTCTGCGACTAGGACCTCGGCAGTGCCGCTCACCTCCGACTGCCCCCAGGTCCCGCCCCGCTTTATCTAGCCAGCTTGTCGTGTCAGCGCTATACCTCCGGCCCCACACCTTGCCATGAAGCCCTCCACTCTCCGCCTGCCGTCCATCGCCTGCCTCCCCTACCTCTCCCCTACCCCCCCTACCTGTCCGCAGTCCCTGGCCAACCTGTCACACGCCCTGGAGCCGCTGCGCCTCAGCCCCGACCCGCCCTGGCTGCGAGACCTGCTGGCCGCCACCGGCGCGGCCATGAGCATCACCGGGCCCGGGCAGGGACTCCGGGGGCAGGGGCAGGGACACGGGGGGCAGGGACAGGAGCAGGGGCAGCAGCGATGGGGTCCAGCGCAGCGCCCCGGCACGCTGCGGCCGGCGCCGCCTGAGCTGACGCAGCTGGCGTGGGCTTTGTTCTCCCTGCGCCGGAGGTGCGTGTCCAGCGTGTGCTTCTTCCCTGGTGCTAGCAATGATGAATGAGAGGGCAGGGGGTCTGTGAGCCGGGGTTTAGTTACAGTTTGCGCAAGCGCGGTTGGTGATGTGCCGGTGTGTATGTGGGGGCGCCGATAGCCCTGCTGACTGCTGACTGATGACGCGCAGGCTGCACCGGCCGAGGGACTGGGCAGATGAGCTGCTGGCGCTGTCAGACACGGTGTTGCGGGCAGGTGCGCCACTCGCGCCGCCACCGCCGCCATCAGCGACAGAGGGCGCAGCCGGCCGGGCTCCTTGGAGGCAGTCCTCAGGAGCTGGCGGAAGCACTACCAGTGCTTCCACCACCAGCAGCGCAAGCACGGTAAGCAATGGCAGCGGCAGCAGCAGTGCGGCAGCCGACGGCGGCCACAACCCTTATGCGCCACTGGGCGCTGTGGAACTGATTGAGCGGCTACAGCCGATGCTGGCGCCTGCGGGTGCTGTGCTACAGCCGTGGCAGCTGCAGGAGTTGCGGCGGGAGATGGAGGCGGCGTGCCTCAGGCCATGGCCGCGGCTGCCCCCGCCACCGCCACCACCACGACGCTGGGCGAGTGCCCCTGCTGCCCTTGACGAGGCGCCCTTGGACTCCGATGTTGCCGACCCTGGCAGCTCGGGTGCCTGGCAGAATGTAGAGCTGGAATCTGGGGCTGGTGAAGACGGCGCCTGGATCGACGGCAGTGATGCGCAGGCACTGGTGCGGTTGCTACAGGCGCAGAGCGAGCCGCGCAATGTGCTGGCGCTGTGGCTGCTGCAGCAGCAGCCCGCGGTGGTGCTGCTACTGCGCCGCTCTGTAGGCACGGCTGCAGCTACAGCCCCTGGCGCCGGGCCGGGCAGCGAGCCTGGGCCTGACTCGGAGCCGGCTTGGCTGCTGGCGGCGGCGGCTGACGACTCGGACACGGATGCGCTTGACGTGCCTGGCGGGCTTGGACGAGGTGGTGTGTCTGGTGGAGTGCGGGCGGTTGCGAGTGGGATGGTGAGCGCAGCCGCACAGGAGCAGGCTTGGACACTGGACCACCACTCGGGCGACGTGACGGGCCGTGACGCGGAGGTGTGGGCAAGTGTGCTGCGCGGCTACAGCCAGCAGCAGCAGCAACAGCAGCAGGTCCAGCAAAACCCAAAGCAGCAACAGCGGCGGCAGCAGCGGCTGCTGGACCGGCTGCATGTGGGCTGCTGGCCAGGGCCGGAGTGGCTGGAGGCGCTGGCGTCCGCGTCGGCCGCCCAGCTGCGCAGGTGGGTCGCCGCCTGGCGCGCCAGGGCTCACCGCTTGCAGTGCTAGGGCCTATTGCCTCGGCAAATGCACGGTCATGTCGTACTGCCTTGAATAAAAAGAATGTTGACCATGCAGGTACAACTTCCGCGCCCAGTCCCTGGGTATAATCTTGTGGGCGCTTGCGGACCTCGGCTACAGCCCCCAGCCGGGCTGGTTGCAGCCGTGGCTGCGCCGCGCGGCGGAGCTGGAGCAGGATTTCCGAGCACAGAACCTGGTGCGTGTGGGGGCGGGCACGTGTGAAAGGATTTGTGGTTGCGTGCAAACCAATACATGCTTGTGCGGCTCGCGGACGGCGGGGGGCTCAGTGTGTGTGTTGTGCTGGCGCCGGCTGTGCGCCTCACCTGCCCGGCCGCACCTCCACTGCGGACAGGTGAGCCTGCTGAGGGCGCTGGCCAACTGGCGCGAGCTGCCCGATGGCGTTGCCTCAGCCGCCCTGCGCCGCTGCGCGCTGCGGCTGTTGCCGTCCATGCCGCCGCGGGAGCTGCAGCTGACGGCGTTGGCCCTAGCCCACCTGGCAGAGGTGCCGGCATCACCGCCGCTGCCGGGCGCCAGCTCCGCGCCGCCACCCTCCTTGTTCGATGCTCGGAATGCGGAGCCCGACCGAGGCACTGGCGCTGGCGGTGACGGCGGCCGTGTGGCGGGGCGAGGCGGCCAGGCGCATGGTCGAGGCGACCGCAGCGGCCGTGTTAGTCGCAATGGTCGTGGCGAGGAGCAGTCGGGCCCGGGGCTGTTTGTGACGGCCGAGGAGGCTGGGGCGCGGCAGCTGCAGGCCTCATCCCCGTTGGGCAACAGTGCTGCGGGAGCAGCCACAGCTGCTGCTGTCAGTGCGGGCGGCGGTGGTTCTGGCAGTGGTTTGCAGCCGCATCGGGTCCTGGAGCGGGAGGTCGGCAGGCTGATGTTGGCGCGGGCTGTGCAGGTGAGCGGGCCTTGCGTTTGGAGGTACCGCCTGACCTGTTTAGCAAGCCGGCCTAGCAAGGCGGCTTGCTTCCTCAGCCGGGTCGGGCTACAAGGTGCAAGATTGATTGCCCCAAGTGCAGTGATGCTTATGGTGCCCTTCGCTGCGCTCACTCGTGTACGTATGTGTGTAATCTGCCGCAGGTGTCACCTGCATACCGCCCACACCACCTTGCAAGTCTGCTGCGCACCCTGCTGGCGCTGCGGCTGCACCTGGCGCCGCCACCGCAGCAGCCGCGCTCCAGCCCCGCTTCTGGCGGCTCTGGGCGGAATCCCGGCCCCGACCCCAGGCCAGGGCCGGCGCGGTCGGCTGCAGCGATCAGGTCTGATGTCGAGGCGGCAGGAGCCGACGGGCGGCAGGGCGGCCCGGGACCGCTGGACGCAGCGGCGCTTCAGGCGCTGCTGCTTGCGTCGGTTCCAGCTCTGGAGGAGCTGCAGCGCAGCTGCAACGGCGGCAGCGCAAGCTATGGCTTAGGCGCCGACGCGGGTAGGCCGCGGCCGCAGCCGACGCAAGGATGGCGGGCCACGCGGCGGTCAGAACTGAAAGAGCTGGGTGCAGCGGCGCTGGATGCAGCTCGGGCGGTGGTCGCTGCGACAACACCTGTTGCGGAGAAGCGCGGGAGCAGCGAGCGCGATGGCGACAATGCAGGGGGTGTCGCGAGTGAAAAGGACGGAAGCGCGGGCGGGGAGCTCGCAGACCCGGAGGCGGTGGCCGCCGCTCTGCTGCCGGTGCGTTGGTGGCGGGCGTACATGGCTGCGCTACGAGCCCTGGAACAGTCCGCAGCCGGGTGAGCGTCAAGGTGTTGTGTGATGCGCATACATGCATACATGCGACACCGCAGTCGAAAGGCCGCGGGGCCGTCTGCAGCTGCCGTTTCGTCTTTACCGGAAGTTGTTGGCCTCCAGGGCGACGCCGCGACAGAGAAAGAACATGTTAACAACTTACTAACATTTCTGTGTTTACATGGTATCAAGCCATGTGAGAGGACAGTGTAAAATTTTATTGGGAGTTTCAGCGCCTAACGGTTTTGGGTCGCTCAAGTCACGATTGCCGCCTGCAAGTCTGGAGGCACTTAAATGATGCAGAGGGTACTCCACATATGTTTAACGGCGCCATGCTGCATGTTGCGCTGCGAGGAACCTTGGAGGCGGGGGAAGCGGGGCGCTATGCGATTTCTGTCACAGTAGCTTCGCTCGAGGGTCGCTCGGTCTACGAGATGCATTGCAAGAATGCGACGACATTGTAGGGTCGTGGACGTCGACAGGCATTGAGTACTTTCAGGTGCATACGGTAGTGTAACGTGAGATTACCGCAGGGTGCCCTTTTCCTCAACACCTCGACGTAAGCGTGTATCATTCGGGATGCTTTTGCGGGTCTCTTTGTGTATGTAGAGAAAGCATTTTTGTGGGTGCAAAACGAAGGCATGCTGATCGTGGCTGTGGCTGCGCTGGGCGTCTTTCGAAATTCTGTTCGGCACGCGCTATGCACAAGCTCACACACAAGGCTCCTGGTTTGTCTGCTCGTTATTCCAGTTTCTAAGCCCTTACTACGTGTGCAATGCCGTTGTGTGGCCCGGAGTGGGTCACTTAATCCTCCCGGTCTTGATGCCTGCTGTAGGGTGGAGTAAGCGGAAACAGCCATGTACAGGCGCGCCTGCCGCAGCGGCTGGCGCGCCCCTTCGCACGTTTCGCCTGCCGCCACCTGCCGCGTGGTTTCAATGGTGGGGCGTGACGTTCGGCCACGTGTGGCGACCCTGCTCCTGCTGCTGGCTGCCGCCGTCGTCATCCCAGGTGACTCGGGCCAGTCCACGTCTGCTAGCTGTTGAGTGGGTGCGCAGAGGAGAGCCTCTTCCGTGGGCTGAACCGATTCATGTGCACACAGGTGTGGCAGCCCAGGGAAACAGTGGCGACAACAACGGCAATGGCAACGGCAATGGCAACGGTAACGGTAACACGACGAGCGGCGGCGGCACCACAACTGCCCCTGGCCAGCTCCGGAAGCTTCAGGGTGAGCCGCAGACCGGCGTCGCGCATCTCAGGGCTGTCCATCTCTCGCACCATCCTGATTACCCCTGCCGCCTGACCCGGTCCCACCTCCCCCGCTATTACCACACATAAAACCCCTGTCTCTTGTCGCCGGCACCCTGCCAGGCCAGCTGGTGTTTGTGGATTACCATGACGGCGGCGAAGGTGAGTATGCGCTCCAGTTGGTGGGTGGCGGCACTGACGACACCCAGCAGCCGCAAAGCCCCGGCAACAGCGGCGGTGCCGCCAGCAGCAACAGCAATGGCGCCGGCGGCGGCCCGCCCCGGCAGTACTTTAAGCTGGGCGGGCGGCAGAAGGTGCCGCGGCGCGACAAGAATGGACAGGACGTCGAAGTGGGGCAGATCCTCACCATCGTGAGTGGGTGCATTCGAGTGTGCCGTACATGCCACTGGCGGCAAGCTGTGTCACTGCGCTTCCGCTCTGCGTATGTTGCTGCCGCTTCCATACACGACCGTACACGCTTCAGTCATCGCCTGCATGTGCCCCCGCCGCCACCCACCCACCTGCCCACCCACCTGCCCGCCCCGCGCCAGGCCTGTACCGTGGACCCCACCTCCGGGCAGTGCTCCTCCCTGGCGCCCAATGATGTGTCCTATTTGGGCACCGCCGCGCCGCCGCCCGCCGTCGCCGTACACCAGCGGGTGCTGGTGCTGATCCTGGACGCGCCCGCCTGCGGCATGCCGGCGCCCGCCTCGGGTAGGCCCCTGCTGTGTGGCCTGCCGGCGTTTGTTTTCGAGTTTGTGCTTCGTGCCATGTCCAGCGAACCGTGACAACCTGGTCAGTCATGGCGCACGGTGCCGTGGCCCATTGCCAATCGCCTTGCCGTGTGTGTGCGCTCACTCCCGCCCGCCTCCCTTGCAGTGCCCTCCGTCAAGTCCGTGTACATGGGCCCCGCGTTCGACGGGAAGGGCGGCCTAGCCATCCGCATTGAGAACTGCAGGTGCGGGGTGTGTGGGTAGCTGGAGGCTGCGCTTGTTGCACGGTCAGGCATGTTCCTGCCTTCGTCCCCAAACCTCCCGACTGTCCTTCGCCCCCCACCTTCTCACACTGTTTGTTGCACGTAGCCCGCCTGCCGCCAATGTCCCGCCGATCACCTTCGCGCCTTGTCCTGCCCTGCCTGAACCCTGCCCTCACGACTGCAGCTACGGCGAGCTGACCTGGAACGCCACCGCTTTCACCGTCCTCACTGTGACCCTGCCCACCTGCACCTGGTGCGCAGTCGGCTGCGCCGCACGGGCTGTTGCGTGTTGAGTCTTGCCTTGCCATGCTGCCTGGGTGTCAGCTCGAAACACGAAGCCCGTCGAAACACGAGCCCACGTAGCCCCTCAGGGTACCAGGTCTTCCGCCTTCCCGAGTTTCCCCACTCGCACGCCATGCCACTCCACGCAGGGACACGACTACATGCGACCCGTTCGGCATGGCCAACGCCGCCCGCACCGCCGCCTACAACCTGCTGGGGCCCGCGGCGTACGGCGTGTTCACGAACTTCCACCTCATCCTGAGCACCGGCCTGTGCGGCTGGGCGGGGCTGGCAACGCTGGGAGGAGACCAGGTGCGGGGCGTGCGTGGGGTGCGCTGCGTGCGTGAGTGCGTGAGTGCCTGGGTGACGCGTGGATGCGGGCGCGGTAAGGTTGCGTCCAGAAGCTAACTGCGCCCGTCTGTTGCACCGCACGTGTGCACAGGTTTGGCTGCAGGCGCAGTACGTGTCCTACTGGCCTGTGACGCTGCAGGAGGTGGGTGTTTTGTGAGGCCTCCTTTGCACTTTCATTGTCGCCCACCTCCTCCTCCGGAAATGCTCCCTGCTGTGATTGTGCGCTGCCCTACCCGCCCCACTCCTCCATCCCGCACGCGCGCTCTGCCACCCACCCCGCACCTCTCTTGCCTCTCGCCCCTCCCCTTCACTTCCGCGCCGCCAGACCGTCCACAACTTCTTCCTGTACCACTCCTACCGCGCCAACATCGAGTATCAGGACACCTCCACCTTCATGGGTCGCGGCACCGCCTGCCCCAACTCACCCGAGCTGGCGCTGCTGGGCTGGGCCTCGCCGGCCGGGGCAGGCGGCGCACTCAACGCCGCCAGCATACCCGCCGGGGCGCCGGGCGTCGTGCTGCCGCGGTTTCAGCTGCCTGCCACGTCGCTGACGGGACGCGGCGCGTATGTGCGGGTGCTGCCCAACTGGCAGGGGTCCTACAGCAACGCCGCGGCCGCACACAACCTGTACCTGGAGGCGCGGGTGCCGCTCGGAGGCGATGCGCAGATGTCGGGCGAGTTGCAGTACAAGGTGGGGGCTTGGGCACGGGGCTTGGGTTTGTGGCGTTCGAGGCTGGGGACATTGTGGCGGCTAAGGGAGCGGGCCTTGCGGTGAGTGAGGGTGTGCGGGGGCACTGGGCTTTGGAGACCTCGGCAACCGGGGCCCGCAGAGCTTCAAGGATGGACCGCGGTACCCAGCCATGGCCTGACGCGGGGGGGGGGGGGAGAGCAGCGCACACACGTATACGCGCGCTTGCCGGCATGCCAGCGCACCAGCGCCACCTGTGACAGCGCCCACACACGTTGTTCCCCACAATGCAGCTGCTGGTGCACGAGGTCAATGCCACAATGGTGCGCGTGGGGTTGCTGTGTGTGTTTGTATATGTGTGTGTAGTTTATTCCAATCCCAAAGAAACCAAGAGAGAGGGGGCGCAACTCGATTCATTGGCTGCAGCTCTGTCAACTGCTGCCTCGCAGCGCTGCATGCTGTGCGTGTGTTGCTGCACCCTGCCCCACACGCCGACCCTCAGACCCCTACACAGCAGCCGCATGTGCACGCCAGCCTTCTGCACACGTGTCCTCACGCCCTGCGCGCCTCACTCGCCCCATGCAGGACAACAACCTGCAGCTGTACCGCAACTACAACCGCCGCATCAACTACCTGTCGTCGTTCTCCGCCTCCAATCGCTCCGTCATCCCCTCTTACCAACTGGTGATCTACTCATCCAACTGGACAGGCTCCCAGGTCCGCGCTAGCATGTCGGGTTGCTTTTGCTAATCGTGTGTGCATGCAAGAATCAAGTGCCAGCTTGATACCGTATCGTTGCGTGTCTTGCTTCTACATGGTCGCACAAGACTTGGATGGCCTGCGGTTTCCTACCCCCTTACCCCCAGGGCGCTATCCTCCCCATCGCTCTGTGCCGCTACGTTACTTCTGACGCCGAGTGCCCGCCGCTCTCCGGCAGCATATTCCCAAGGCCCCCTCCGTCGCCGCCACCGCGCCCGCCGCCCGCCCCTCCGCGGCCGCCGCAGCCGCCGTCGCCGCCCCCGCGCCCCCCGAGGTGGGCCTGCTGGCCTGACTGATTGATGCCGCACCAGGCGGACCACAGGCCTGTTGGGCGGCCTGTGGCCGTGCCCTCCCTACCGGTAGCATCTGACCCATAACCACGTCTGTTCGCGATGCAGGCCACCGACACCGCCACCCCAGCCTCCGCGCCCTCCCGCACCGCCTCGCCCGCCTTCACCGCCGCCACCGCGCCCACCTCCAACCGTAAGCGGCCAAACTGCCACTGGCGTCGGCGTTCCTAGGGACCGAAGGCACGCGCGGGCCGATGTGTGTATGCGTCCGCACGTATCTACGCACGCCTGATTCCCTCCACATATACCTTCCTCCTTCCCTATGCAGGGGTCTGCTGGCTCAAATGCGCCGCCGCTGCCACCGTTCGATCCGCTGCCGCCCTTTGCATTTGAGGTGGTCCCGAGCCCCCCATCAGGTGCGGTGCAAACAAGCCTGGCCCCCTGCCCCGCACACAGGGAGGGCCGCCGCTGATTCTTAGCAGGGGCCCACCGGCCACCGCATGGCAATGGGGATTCCGCCCAATCGACTGGTTTGCGGAGTCGAGGTGCCATGTGGAATCGCTTGGGTGGCGGCATTCGACATTAGTTCAACTTGCCACAATCCTCCCAAACAGTGTCACCGCCCAAGCGGCAACATGCCAAGCCGCCGCGGCACCAGCCGCCGCCGCTGCACCGCCCGCCGCCGCACCACCGCCTGCCGCCGCACCACCGCCCGCCCCCGCACCACCGTCCGCCGCCGCATCATCGCCCGCCGCCACAGCGTAGCGCGGCGCCCGGGCTCCGTGCACCGCCGCTCTACAACCAGCCGCCGTCGTACCTGCAGGAGGCTCCGCTTCAGCAGCCTCCGACCTATGGAGGCCCCTACGGAGGCGGCTATGGAGCCTAGGCTGTGTGACCCCTTCGTGTAGGTATATTGCGAGCTGAGGCTTCTGAACATATGAGCCATACTGTAGCTTGATGAAGCCGTCAACACACGGTATGCAACTTGGAGCTGAATCCCCGGCCGCAATTGGCAGGGAGGTGAGCATGGACGGTCTGAGGTAGGGACCACAATCGCATTCATCAGCAACGCAGGTGTGGATGTCATATAACATGTGAGGAAACTCTAGAAATTAATAAAGCATGAGCCCTAACACCGCCCGTTACGACTGGCGTTCCTCTGCTCGAATGCGGACCTTCGCCGCAAAAAGGTCCCAGTAGCAGCGATGTCCAGTTTCCAGGAGGCGTTTTTGTGATATTCATATAGACTGCCGACATTATTGTAACGAGCGTGCGAGACGTGCGAGCCTGTCATGCCGGCATTTTGGGGGCTTATTTTTCTAGCTTCATAGCTGTTTGTAAAGTTTGTACGCGTCACTAAATGTTGTCGCACCTGGAGTTACTGCGATGGGCCTCAAGACTTAAAGGGCTTGTGAACAGCGGTTTCGTGCGCCCTCGTCTGTGCAATGCTCTCAAAATGAAAGCTTGAAAACCTGATGGCAAACTCTGTAGCGTTGGCGTGAGTTACGCCCTCCCATTTGCGCCCCCCCCTGCCTCGCGCCAGCCTTTCCGTCGGTTAGCCGTACGGAGGCCACTACTGGTCCGACTCCTGCCCGCAATAAATACCAAGGGCCGGCCCGCTCCAGGCACAGCACCGAGCAAGGCTCATAGCGCTTCACCACATAGCGCAAGCCAGGACCTAGACGCACTTGCCCCCACGCCGAGCATTTATACCTCGCTTTCCAGGACTACCTGAATTGAGCAGCCACCGGAGCGCTGGACACTAGTGCAAGGTAAGAAGAGCTGCTGCGAGGGGTTGCTGGGGCTCGGCGAGCCAGGGTGTGCAACGGGCCCTTGCCATCTGCGAATGCGGTTGTGTCCGACTCACCCGAAAGCGACCGCGAGCAACGCCGTCGGCACACCTATGTGACCGTATGAGAATGTATTGTAGACCTAGTGTAAGGTGCTTGGGTCCGAGATTCCGAAGGGGGTAGCTCACAAGCTCGCCGTTTTTCCTCACCATCGTGTGCAGTCCGCGGCCCTTCCATTGCGCTAACCGCCGCTCCTCCCTTCCCTTCTGTCACTCCTTCCGCCTGCAGTTGCATCCACTCGCAAACATGAGAGCTTCAGCATTGCTGGCGCTGGTGCTGGCGGCATGCCTCGCCTGCTCCGCGCTCGGCCAGACCTTCCCGCCCTACAGCTGCACACGCGACCCTCAGCAATCGCGATTCCGGCTGGACATGCCCTACACCGTCGCCGGCAACCGCGTGTGCATGACCACGCGCGTGGTGCCGTGCGCCAAGCCCGGATCGCCCTGCTGTGACAAGAAGATCGACCTGTACAAGATTGAGCTGGACATCAACGCGCAGTGCAAGTTTGCGGTGACGGGCGTGACGGTCAACGGTCGCCCCGCGCTGGCGCCCACGTTTGACCCGTACGGCCCCTCTAACTCCAACAAAGCCGTCATGAAGCTGACCGGCCTCAACCTCACACTCGCCACCGCCGAGGGCGCCGTGGTGTGTATGAAGCTGGGCGGCGCCTGCCCCACCATGGACACCCTCTGCACCGTGGGCAACGGCTTCTGCCAGACCGCGCTGGTGCAGAGCGGAACCTGCAACTGCTGCCCTGTGCAGATGCTGGGCTTCATGCCCCCGCCGCCCTCGCCCCAGCCGCCCAACCCCCCGCCTCCCCCGCCTCCCAGCCCCCCTCCTCCGCCTCCTCCCTCCCCCCCTCCTCCCAGCCCACCCCCGCCGTCTCCCCCTCCTCCCTCTCCTCCCCCTCCCTCTCCTCGCCCTCCTTCCCCCACGCCCCCGTCTCCCAAGCCCCCCAGCCCCCAGCCTCCTTCCCCTCGCCCTCCCAGCCCCCCTCCTCCGTCACCTCCTCCCCCGACTCCTCCCCCTCCCTCGCCTCCTCCACCTAGCCCTCCTCCTCCCTCGCCTCCTCCTCCGTCGCCTCCTCCCCCGTCTCCTCCCCCTCCCTCGCCTCGCCCTCCCTCTCCTGCGCCTCCTTCGCCCAAGCCGCCCAGCCCGGCGCCCCCCAGCCCGCGCCCTCCCAGCCCCCAGCCTCCTTCCCCCAAGCCTCCCAGCCCTCCTCCTCCGTCGCCCCCTCCCCCGAGCCCGCCCCCTCCCTCGCCCCCGCCTCCCTCTCCGCCTCCTCCGTCTCCTCGCCCGCCCTCACCCGCGCCTCCCAGCCCCGCGCCGCCCTCGCCCGAGCCGCCCCTGCCCCCCAGCCCTGAGCCGCCCATGAACCCTCTCACCCCCGCCATCCGCCGTCCGCCGCCGCCCGTGCCCGTCAGCTTCCCCTTCTGTGAGTGCAACCGCACCGTCGGCAACGTGCCCTTCACCTTTGACCCCACGCCCGTGGTGAAGAAGGCGGCGTCTGGCCCCAACAAGATGTACTGCCTCACGCTCTACACCACCGACTGCATCGACCCCAGCAACAAGTGCTGCGCCCAGCGCCTGTCCAAGGTGGAGTGGTGGAGCAAGGACGCGTGCCGCAGCAGCGTCAAGGCGGTGTACCTAGATGGCGTCAAGGTGGACCAGCAGTGGGCGCCGAAGGGCACGTTCAAGATCCCCGCGCTCAACATGGCCGCGGCGTCCGTGCCTTCGGCAGGTCGCGAGGTGTGCATTGAGCTCAATGCCAAGAGCACCTGCCCCACGCTGCAGTCGTTCTGCGCGCGCAGCGCCCAGGGCCGCTGCTACTACGCCATGTTCTCAGAGGACAAGACGTGCTGCCCGCTGGACACGTTCGTGGCAGTTAGCGGGCGCCGGTAACGATGCTGATGTGGCTATCTGGACTGATGAACATTGAACTCAATTGAGGAACACTACTTATAGTGCCGTAGAGAGACTGTGATACGGGCTCATTGCCGCCACCGCAAGAGTAGTGGTAGAGGGCGCACAGGGGTACATGCACTGGAGGCAGAAGCAATCTAGGTGTAGGCGTAATGCTGGTTGTATGCAGTGTGCGGCGGGTTCCATTTGCCCTTGACAACCTGACAGTCTTGTGCGCAGCACTAGCTGATGTTCGCCAAGCCGCATGATTGACATGAACCTAATCTAGCTACATTAATTCTTAGGACATGACCAACGTTCGTTAGTGGGTGTTGTGCGTTAGCACCTAATAGTAGCCGACATGCGTGCGGCTAGTTCTGTATGAGCTGGTGCAGTTGAATGAGTGGGCCGATGGCCCGGTCGTGTCCATACACACAAACTTGAAGCAAATGACTCAAGGACCTCGAATGTAAATAGGTGCGAGAATGTGCCTTTGAATCCCGGCCCAATCAACAAGGCCACCCACTACGGTGTCGGGGGAGCGCAGTTCTCTGCATTGCACTAGCCAGAGCCAAGACAAGGAGTTAGCGAGGGCTGGAACCGAAGAATGCACCACTTGCGCCCAAATCATTGATTACAAGAGGGCCCTGGCGTCACAGGCTCGCAGCTAGCAGAAGCCACACACACACGTGCTGTGTGCGCCGTGCTCACGCCTACTGCCCCCACGTCGGCCGCTGCACTGCATGTGGGGTGGGCGTAGCAAGCCCAGTCGCGTGTATGTGCTTATGACCCATGGTACCGTATGTAGTTACCTCAGCAAGTCTCAGCACATCCATGAATGCCGCTAGCTTAAGCCAAGCCCCCTGCCTGCTGGGGAACGAACAACATCCGTGCGTGTGTCGACCACTCAAGCCCATCTGCCACCATTGCGTGTGCGTGCGTCACACGGCCAAAGTGTTGCAGGCCAGCACCTTCATATTTACTTGAGGCTATGTACAGGCGCCTAAAACCCCAACCGGCGTGGCCCGACACCTTCACTTCCGGCTGTCATTAAGTCATTCTTCAGGTGGGCAGCTTTCTGTGCATGTGATCGCAATGAAGCAACTCGAGTTCAGTTTTCCTTGCTCACGTCTGAGGGCACGTGCACCAGCCTCCATTGCCACTTACGTGATTATAAGCCGTAATGCGATCATGCGAGCGCAATGTTTAGGTTGCCCTATGCTCCGGACGCCTGAATCACGTATACGGTATGTGACCTCATGCCCATAGTTGCCCATCATCAGCCCATGACATACGTTACCAGACCAAAGGCCCTATTACCTCTCACCCGTGACGTGACTATGTTTCTTATGGGAGGCATGGAGTTACCGGCCACCATATTGTGACTGGTGGTGGGAAGGACATGCGGTAATGCAAAAAGGGCGAATAATGCCACGTGAGCGCCGCGCGCCGGCTAACTAGGATGAACTCATGCACCCCCCAATCATGTCAGAAGTTCATAAATCGGCAGATATGCACGGTACCCGCACATCCAAGCAAATTACGGTAGCCGGAAATGAACAGGATCTAAATTGTACATCAGGCATGTGGTAGAATCTTTTCATCCTACTTCTCATCCTACTTCTTCGATGAATTAGGTGGGTTAGTGCGTCCAGATGGAGATTGGTGGTGATAAAGATGTGCAGCGGTTCAGGGGGGAAAGGTCCCCCAGGAACACCCCTGTCCGTGCATGCGTTCATTTGCACCAAACTCAATACTGGCGCAACTGTGAGTGCCACACGTCAGTACACACACGAAAACAATGCGGCTTATGCGGTATGCACAGGGAGGCCAGGCCAAGCCAGGCCAGGCTTACGGTGAGCACGTGAACTGCCAGCACAGGAAGCCCACACCCGTGTACCCGGCCTTGCACTGCGAGTAACAGAACGTGCCCGACTTGTCCTCGCCGGAGGCACAGCCCAAGGCGAAGCCAGCCCCGTTGCCGTACGATTGCTTCTGGCAGCTCACGCCGATGTCAGTCATGCCGCTGGGGCAGTTGGGCGAGCAGGTGCAGCAGCCGAAAGCGGAGTAGCCAGAGCGGCACTTGGGCTGTGCGTGGGGAGAGACGGGGAGAGGCACAGAGGGGAGGAAGGGATCAGGACACGGAGGTAGGGAGAGGCATGAGTGTGTGCATGCGTCCGCATCCCTAGGGAAGTAGCCTGCCGACCTGTGGAATACCCTTTCCCAAACCAGGTTCTAAAACGTACCCGCCCTTCCGCCCAACCGCCCGCCCACCTGGCCACCCCCGCCCCTGGCCGCCCACCCATCCACACAAGTCCCCCATCGCGCATGGACTCACGTAGTAGATCTCGCCGTTCTTCTCGCAGCCGCCCGGGTTGGTCTTCTCACAGCGCCTCTTGGCGGCGTCAAGGCTGAGCCCGTCCCCGAACTTCCAGGGATAACCTCCGCCACGACCGTACGCAGCCGGCTTGAGGCAGTGGGCGCCGGTGATTGTGTAGCCGGAGGGGCAGTACTGCCAGCACACAGGCCCCACCAAGTAGTAGCCGGCGCGGCAGGTGGGGTAGCACAGCAGGCCGTTGGGGTCCTTGACAGTGCCGGTGGGGCACGTGTCCACACCATGGCCTGAGCCGCGGTTGTACACGCCCACGCAATAGGCCTTGCCGTTGATGACCAGCGTGACGCGGAAGTCCGACTCCTTGTGCTTCTTGGTCAGCAGGATGGACACCTTGCCGCCGGCGGAGGGGATGTCGAACTGACTGGCGATGTCATCCGCAATGCTGAAGCTGCCGTCAACCTCAATGCGCACCGCCGCACCAATCGCGTCCACCTGCACCGCCAGGCTGACGCTGCCCTCGAACGTGACGATGTTGGTGAGCAGGTCGCTAAGCCCGGGCGCGTCCTGCAGTAGCCCGGAGATGTCGTTGTTGGCTGACGCGTACAGAACGTACTGGAAAAAGAAGTCCGACTTTGATTTGTACCGGAACTGGATGTTCTGGCCCAAATCCAGCATGCCGGAGAAATCCAGCTCGATGACGTCAGCGATGGTGAGCGTGGGGCCCCGCGCATTGGCAGTGATAATGACTTCCTTGGAGCCGCCGACTGTGGAGATGCCCAGATTGGCCTCGGCCTCCAGGGCGATGCTGGCGAGCGTGGGGCCGCCCTCCTCCGCTGACAGGTCCAGGCCCCACGTTACGCCGCCGCCCAGAAGCACGTTGACGGGGCGCGTCACGTCCGTCAGCGTGCCGGGCTCATGGCGCCTGGCGGTGGGCAGGAGGGAGCGGGGGCAGGCAAGCGAGGGATGTGGCGTGGCGTGTGTGAGATGGGAAGAGGCGGGGGGCACGAGCACAACATGTGAATGAACAACTTGATCAACGTGTGGAAGGAAGCAGCACGTGGCCTCCATCCCCAACATTAACAGTTTCCGCACAGCGCCTCACGCCCCCTCACGTCCCCTCATGTCCCCTCACAGCCCCCTTACACTTGCCCTCACAGCCCCATGTTTCGCCTTACTTGCAGCCCCTCACAGCCCTCCCTCCCTCCCAAGCGCATGCACCCGCAGCGCGGGGAACTCCTTGTTCACTCACTTGCTCCAGTCGTAGCTCCAGGCGTTGTGCACCACCAGATCCATGAAGCTGGTGTTGAAGTTGGAGCCGTAGCTGAAGCCCGCACGCAGCAGCGAAAATGTGAGCTGGCCCACCTCGGTGTTGATAGGCGGGGTGCTGAAGCCCTGTAGGGGGGAAGGCAAGTAAGGGCACGTTCGTGGGAAAGGAGCGATGCGGCAGGGTTGTGTACGTGCTAGCAAGGGGGTTGAAAAGAGATTCCGTTTAGAGAGGACCTCTCCTGGTGCGTGTGAGACACGCAAAGTGCAAAATGAAGACACCGGCACACCCCTGCCCGCACTGCTTGCACCACTCACGTCGAAGCCCATGATGTAAGTGTTCTCGCAGGGGTTGATGGCGGCGCACACGGACAGCCCACTCAGCGCCTCAAGCCATGACTTCTGCTGGTCGGTGTCAGCCGAGGAGGTGGAGCTGGACTCCGGCAGTTGCAGGTCGTTCAGGAAGGCGGTGGTGACCACGCCCAGCACGTACTGCGAGGCGGCCTGCACGTTGCTGTCGATGTTGGCACAGGCGGCGTCCAGGCCGTCCACACCGCTCTCGTACTCGCCGATCTCAGCACCCGTGAAGACGGGCAGGCGGGCGTTTTGGGCCATGGCGTAGCCGGCAAGCAAGGACAGCTTTAGGTTGTCGAAGAGCCCGCCCGCGGAGCTGCCGTCAGAGCCCATCGCGGGCAGCTCCTGAAGAGCCGACATGAAGGTGCCGATGATGGGCGGGTTGGGGATGGCGCTGAGGAAGTCTTGCACGCCGGTCAGGCACGCCAGGCTGCCTCCGAGAGCGGTGGCAGTGGTGGAGGTGAGGTGCGCGGGTGGAGAAGGGGAGGGGGGCTTGGGCGAAGGCGGCGTGGGCGAGGGGGGTCGGGGCGAGGGGGACTGCGGTCTGGGAGGTCGTGGAGAGCGGACAGGGCACGGGCTGGCTGGCGGGCTGGGCGACATTTCCGAGGTGGCCTGCAAGGCCCGCCCTCTCAGCGCAACATCAAGAGCAGAGTCTTCGCCGTGCCGCTGCTGAGGAGGCAGGGTGCGAGCCCGCAAGCCTGCGGGCGGTGTACAGTTGGATGTTGGCGGTGTGCACATTCCACCTGGCATATGCGCAGCCATGCCCTGAGAATTGCCCGCGGTGTCGCGCTACGACATAGCGTACGGCGCGAAACATAGTGGCATTGGGCGCACTTAATGCTGTCAGCATGGCGGTTGCGGCTCACCTGGTACGCTGAGGCTGAGCACCAGCACGGCACACCACAAGGCCCGCCACTGCTTGCTCGACCGCGTGTCGTCGCTCATTGTGACACGCTGCGCGCAACGGCGGGCGAGTGCGGCTACAACGTTTGAAAGCCTTACTGTAATACTTGCGCATCCGACCGAGGGTTCAGGGGCCAACAGGAGCGTGCCATTGTGGCGGAACAGCCGGCACCTCAGCTTACCTGTTAAATGTTAAGAATGCAAGATAACTTAAAGCAAATATCAGGCGCAGCAGAGGAAGCAGCGGTGGGTCGCGCCTTTGAATACATAGTCTGTACAGTCGTTCAAATTACTACAGCATTTATATGTATGCATGTTATGAAGCTTTGTGCATTCGACGGGTGCATGCTGGCGCACTCGAATGCACGCCGCGAGTAGAGTGCCCACCCGACGAGCGGCCCGACGAGCGGCACGCCCGGTATCAGCGCTTGGCCCGCCATGGCCACTTCCATTATATCGAATGCATGTGTTCCATGGTGGACGGCCTGCGGACGGCATGGGGTCCGCTGTCGCGAGAGACCTCGGTCTGCGGGCTTCGCTCTGCAGGCATGATAACCGGATGATTTGACAGCAGTCATATCGCACTGCAAGTTTCAAGAGTGGGCATATGGTTTGGGAAGTCAACTGCAGCACGAACCCAGCGAGAGGTCCAGGAGTAGGGGTGGTCAACTCGCCCCGTGTAGCCAGAAACGGTCGGCAACCGCCCCCCATTCCCAGTTGCGACCAGGCCCCGGCTCAATTTCTTTGTATTGTATGAACCTATAGGGGTAACGAGCAGCACTGTCCTGGCGCGCCGGGCGACTAGCTTACTGGCCATCGACGTAACTTGATGCAGTGCCCGGCAGGGGTGCACCAGGTGCCCGTCTAGAATCTGTCAGTAGCCTTTTGTTAGGTCGCTGACTGATGCGGACTGGCAGAAGTTGTGTCCGCAGCCTGGGATTTTCCTGACGCTAGAGCGACGGAAGAGCTGGACAGAGAAAGCGTTGCAATGGATACCGTATCCCACTCCCGGCTCGGCAAGCGCGCGCACGGCAAACCCTTTGTGTTCTATGAGCCTGTTACATGTATGCTTTCACTACCGTAATGCATTGCGGACTGTTTACGTAGGCTTCATGTGCAGTCAGCCGCAAAGACGGCATCATCATTTGAATATATGATGCCGCACAACCATGCATATCGTGCCAGTGTCATGCGCCCTCGCTTACTCAACCTTGCCTGCATTCAAGTGACTGCTTGTAGCTAATGAGACCTCTGCCCACTCGTGGGACAGCGGCCCGTTAAGTTTCTTGGAATACGTTATTGGCGGTGCAATCAACACGCCAATGGCTATGCTAGCAGTCATCACCGCTATGTCAACCACTTGGGAGTCGTAGGAAAAGCTAGCCTGTCC
Source organism: Chlamydomonas reinhardtii (assembly GCF_000002595.2). Taxonomy (NCBI): domain Eukaryota; kingdom Viridiplantae; phylum Chlorophyta; class Chlorophyceae; order Chlamydomonadales; family Chlamydomonadaceae; genus Chlamydomonas; species Chlamydomonas reinhardtii. The sequence goes on from NC_057012.1 coordinate 2,901,935, forward strand.
TCCTTTGGATAGTGTCAGCACACCAAACTACCAATACGCCCCTGCCTTACCATTCAGTAACACGCTCTGCCTAGCACGCAATCAGTGACACAGGAGCAGAGCAATCATGCGGCCGACCTAATAACTAACTACCGTATCTACCTCTGGCCTACCTGCTGTCTGCTTACGGGTCCGGGCATCGGCTGCACCCTACGGGACCTCGCCAACCTGCCTTGAACCCTGTCCCATCACACATCTACCTCTGGCCTACCTATGCCTAGACGACTAAGTACAGCACATGACGACACGAGCTTCCTGGGCTACGGTATTACCGGCGCCCGCTGACTGCCACGAACGTGTCCAGCGGGCAGCACGTCTTGTCCTCTGAGAACATGGCGTAGTAGCAGCGGCCCTGGGCGCTGCGCGCGCAGAACGACTGCAGCGTGGGGCAGGCGCTCTTGGCATTGAGCTCAATGCACACCTCGCGACCTGCCGAAGGCACGGACGCCGCGGCCATGTTGAGCGCGGGGATCTTGAACGTGCCCTTCGGCGCCCACTGCTGGTCCACCTTGACGCCATCTAGGTACACCGCCTTGACGCTGCTGCGGCACGCGTCCTTGCTCCACCACTCCACCTTGGACAGGCGCTGGGCGCAGCACTTGTTGCTGGGGTCGATGCAGTCGGTGGTGTAGAGCGTGAGGCAGTACATCTTGTTGGGGCCCGACGCCGCCTTCTTCACCACGGGCGTGGGGTCAAAGGTGAAGGGCACGTTGCCGACGGTGCGGTTGCACTCGCAGAAGGGGAAGCTGACGGGCACGGGCGGCGGCGGGCGGCGGATGGCGGGGGTGAGAGGGTTCATGGGCGGCTCAGGGCTGGGGGGCAGGGGCGGCTCGGGCGAGGGCGGCGCGGGGCTGGGAGGCGCAGGCGAGGGCGGGCGGGGAGACGGAGGAGGCGGAGAGGGAGGCCGGGGCGAGGGAGGCGCAGGCGAAGGCGGGCGAGGAGACGGAGGAGGCGGAGAGGGAGGAGGAGGGCTAGGAGGAGGAGGCGAGGGAGGAGGCGGGCTCGGGGGAGGGGGCGACGGAGGAGGAGGGCTGGGAGGCTTGGGGGAAGGAGGCTGGGGGCTGGGAGGGCGCGGGCTGGGGGGCGCCGGGCTGGGCGGCTTGGGCGAAGGAGGCGCAGGAGAAGGAGGGCGTGGCGAAGGAGGAGGAGGTGAGGGAGGAGGTGGCGAGGGAGGAGGAGGAGAGGGAGGAGGAGGGCTAGGAGGAGGAGGCGAGGGAGGGGGAGGAGACGGGGGAGGAGGCGACGGAGGAGGGGGGCTGGGAGGGCGAGGGGAAGGAGGCTGGGGGCTGGGGGGCTTGGGAGACGGGGGCGCTGGGGAAGGAGGGCGAGGAGAGGGAGGGGGAGGAGAGGGAGGAGGGGGAGACGGCGGGGGCGGGCTGGGAGGAGGGGGAGAAGGAGGAGGCGGAGGAGGGGGGCTGGGAGGAGGGGGAGGCGGGGGGTTGGGCGGCTGGGGCGAGGGCGGCGGGGGCATGAAGCCCAGCATCTGCACAGGACAGCAGTTGCAGGTGCCGCTCTGCACCAGCGCAGTCTGGCAGAAGCCGTTGCCCACGGTACAGAGGGTGTCCATGGTGGAGCAGGCGCCGCCCAGCTTCATGCACACCACGGCGCCCTCGGCGGTGGCGAGTGTGAGGTTGAGGCCGGTCAGCTTCATGACGGCTTTGTTGGAGTTAGAGGGGCCGTACGGGTCAAACGTGGGCGCCAGCGCGGGGCGACCGTTGACCGTCACGCCCGTCACCGCAAACTTGCACTGAGCGTTAATGTCCAGCTCAATCTTGTACAGGTCGATCTTCTTGTCACAGCAGGGCGATCCGGGCTTAGCGCATGGCACCACGCGCGTGGTCATGCACACGCGGTTGCCGGCGACGGTGTAGGGCATGTCCAGCCGGAATCGCGACTGCTGCGGGTCACGCGTGCAGCTGTAGGGCGGGAAGGTCTGGCCGAGCGCGGAGCAGGCGAGGCCTGCCGCCAGCACTAGCGCCAGCAATGCTGACGCTCTCATGTTTGCGAGTGGAAGCAACTGCAGGCAGAAGGAGTGACAGAAGGGAAGGGAGGAGCGGCGGTTAGCGCAATGGAAGGCCCGCGGACTGCACACGATGGTGAGGAAAACGGCGAGCTCGTGAGCTACCCCCTTCAGAGACTCGGACCCAAGCGCCTTACGCTCGCAGCAGGTACTCTACATTACATTCTCATACGGTCACATAGGTGCCGCGACGGCGTTGCTCGCGGTTGCTTTCGGGTGAGTCGGACGCAACCGCATTCGCTGATGGCAAGGGCCCGTTGCACATCCTGGCTCGCCGAGCCCCAGCAACCCCTCAGCAGCTCTTCTTACCTTGCACTAGTGTCCAGAGCTCCGATGGCTACTAAATTCAGGTAGTCCTGGAAGGCGAGGTAGAAATGCTCGGTGTGGGGGCAAGTGCGTCTAGGTCCTGGCTTGCGCTATGTGGTGAAGCGCTATGAGCCTTGCTCGATGCTGTGCCTGGAGCGGGCCGGCCCTTGGTATTTATTGCGGGCAGGAGTCGGACCAGTAGTGGCCCCCGTACGGCTAACCGACGAAAAGGCTGGCGCGAGGCAGGGGGAACGCGAATGGGAGGGCGTAACTCACGCCAACGCTACATATCCATGCTAGAGTATTATGCACACAACCAGTTTGACTGCATTGTGCGGCTGTGCCCGCTGGTCGCGGCTATGATAACTTCGAGGAGGCTACTACACTGTCTGCAGCATAATGATATGTAGCTGCATAGGCAAATCGTGCGCCTGCGGTCGCTTGCCTGCCGAAGCGGGGACGCCGGGCATTCGCAGTTGTAATGACCTTTCGATAGAAGCAGAAACCGCGCCTGCTAAAAGCATGTACAGTACATGTCCAGGAACGCATTGCTTGCTGCGCCGCACTGCACCTTTGCCTGAAGGGCCTTCCGTGGCGGGGAAATTTGGAAAGTCGTTGGTCCTTGGCCTCGATCTCAGCGGTGGGTCTATCCCTGCCCCCGTGACTCGGTACCGACACACGGCCGCTGCAGCTTACTTCCCTAGGCGGTGGACACAGTGGTGCGGGCTGCTGGGGTGGGCAGCACCGTCACAGGGAGGTTTAGGAGGTTTAGCTTACCGCATATTCGGCATGAAAGAGCTGGTCACGGCACGAAATCTGCAAACCGTTGTGCGCGCGTCCAGGATATTTACTCGCAGTTAAAACCGGGTCCGGGTGAATACGGGGCCAGCTTTCAATACCCGCACCCCTGGCCATGGGCAAGGGTCAGGCCACCGGTTTCGGCACGCGCAACCTCGCCTCCTGTATTGCCAGGACAACGTTGCTGCGCGGGGACCCGCGCCGAATGGCGCACCCCACCACAGCCTACCCAGCCGCCCCCGTCCCCGCAGCCGCCCCCGCCACTGGCCCAGCCGCGCCGCCCACCCACCCAGCCCCCGGCCCCTACCCCGCCCACGCCCAC
>NC_057012.1:2905519-3015519 GCF_000002595.2 Chlamydomonas reinhardtii
CAGCGTTTGTGTTTCCAGAGTCGGGCTTCCTGGTGTCGCACGGCATGCATCGCACGCGCCCATGCCAACCGCAGTGCGACCGGGATGAGCCATGCAGCGATCGCGCTGTCGTTACTTCCTCGGCCGCCCGGCGCACTTGCTCATTTAACCGCATCCATCACTTCGCCATACTTAGTGTTCTTCGTTTATCCACCCAACGCAGCGCACAGCCACAGCCCGCTGCCCGACTCGCGCACCATGTCCTCGCGGTTGTTTTGGGGGTCACGTTGCTTGCCTCGCGCCTAGCGCCATAGCTTTTACGCGGCAGTGCATCACGCCTCCTGTCCCTCCCTCCCTCCCATACATGTCGTGCTGGGCACCGGTGGCGCTGGTGTTCTCCAGGTTGGTTTCGGGCGCATCCTTTCTGGTAGTCCCAAGCAACGCCCGGCCGCCGTCGTCCAGCCCAGCCATCCCAATACAGCAGCCGCTTTCTGTCAGCCAGCCATGGGCGCGACCGTCCACAGCGTTTACCGTCGGTTACGAGGTAACATGTGAATTCGCAACTTGCGCTACTGACTGCCTACTCTCGTGCCACCTGCAAGCCCACTCCGCCGTCCGCTCTGGTCTACGTACGCATGCGTTCCCACCACACTCGTCATTAACGTTGTACCGTGCATTGTACTGCACAAGGTCAGGGTCTGTCAGTACCCTTTGTCAGGTCGCTGACTGATGCGGACTGGCAGAAGTTGTGTCCACAGCCTGGGATTTTCCTGACGCTAGAGCGACGGAAGAGCTGGACAGAGAAAGCCTTGCAACGGATGCCATATCCCACTGATCCCACTCCCGGCTCGGCAAGCGCGCGCACGGCAAACCCTTTCTGTTCTATGAGCCTGTTACATGTATGCTTTCACTACCGTAATGCATTGCGGACTGTTTACGTAGGCTTCATGTGCAGTCAGCCGCAAAGACGGCATCATCATTTGAATATATGATGCCGCACAACCATGCATATCGTGCCAGTGTCATGCGCCCTCGCTTACTCAACCTTGCCTGCATTCAAGTGACTGCTTGTAGCTAATGAGACCTCTGCCCACTCGTGGGACAGCGGCCCGTTAAGTTTCTTGGAATACGGTATTGGCGGTGCAATCAACACGCCAATGGCTATGCTAGCAGTCATCACCGCTGTGTCAACCACTTGGGAGTCGTAGGAAAAGCTAGCCTGTCCTCCTTTGGATAGTGTCAGCACACCAAACTACCAATACGCCCCTGCCTTACCATTCAGTAACACACTCTGCCTAGCACGCAATCAGTGACACAGGAGCAGAGCAATCATGCGGCCGACCTAATAACTAACTACCGTATCTACCTCTGGCCTACCTATGCCTAGACGACTAAGTACAGCACATGACGACACGAGCTTCCTGGGCTACGGTATTACCGGCGCCCGCTGACTGCCACGAACGTGTCCAGCGGGCAGCACGTCTTGTCCTCTGAGAACATGGCGTAGTAGCAGCGGCCCTGGGCGCTGCGCGCGCAGAACGACTGCAGCGTGGGGCAGGTGCTCTTGGCATTGAGCTCAATGCACACCTCGCGACCTGCCGAAGGCACGGACGCCGCGGCCATGTTGAGTGCGGGGATCTTGAACGTGCCCTTCGGCGCCCACTGCTGGTCCACCTTGACGCCATCTAGGTACACCGCCTTGACGCTGCTGCGGCACGCGTCCTTGCTCCACCACTCCACCTTGGACAGGCGCTGGGCGCAGCACTTGTTGCTGGGGTCGATGCAGTCGGTGGTGTAGAGCGTGAGGCAGTACATCTTGTTGGGGCCCGACGCCGCCTTCTTCACCACGGGCGTGGGGTCAAAGGTGAAGGGCACGTTGCCGACGGTGCGGTTGCACTCGCAGAAGGGGAAGCTGACGGGCACGGGCGGCGGCGGGCGGCGGATGGCGGGGGTGAGAGGGTTCATGGGCGGCTCAGGGCTGGGGGGCAGGGGCGGCTCGGGCGAGGGCGGCGCGGGGCTGGGAGGCGCAGGCGAGGGCGGGCGGGGAGACGGAGGAGGCGGAGAGGGAGGCCGGGGCGAGGGAGGCGCAGGCGAAGGCGGGCGAGGAGACGGAGGAGGCGGAGAGGGAGGAGGAGGGCTAGGAGGAGGAGGCGAGGGAGGAGGCGGGCTCGGGGGAGGGGGCGACGGAGGAGGAGGGCTGGGAGGCTTGGGGGAAGGAGGCTGGGGGCTGGGAGGGCGCGGGCTGGGGGGCGCCGGGCTGGGCGGCTTGGGCGAAGGAGGCGCAGGAGAAGGAGGGCGTGGCGAAGGAGGAGGAGGTGAGGGAGGAGGTGGCGAGGGAGGAGGAGGAGAGGGAGGAGGAGGGCTAGGAGGAGGAGGCGAGGGAGGGGGAGGAGACGGGGGAGGAGGCGACGGAGGAGGGGGGCTGGGAGGGCGAGGGGAAGGAGGCTGGGGGCTGGGGGGCTTGGGAGACGGGGGCGCTGGGGAAGGAGGGCGAGGAGAGGGAGGGGGAGGAGAGGGAGGAGGGGGAGACGGCGGGGGCGGGCTGGGAGGAGGGGGAGAAGGAGGAGGCGGAGGAGGGGGGCTGGGAGGAGGGGGAGGCGGGGGGTTGGGCGGCTGGGGCGAGGGCGGCGGGGGCATGAAGCCCAGCATCTGCACAGGACAGCAGTTGCAGGTGCCGCTCTGCACCAGCGCAGTCTGGCAGAAGCCGTTGCCCACGGTACAGAGGGTGTCCATGGTGGGGCAGGCGCCGCCCAGCTTCATGCACACCACGGCGCCCTCGGCGGTGGCGAGTGTGAGGTTGAGGCCGGTCAGCTTCATGACGGCTTTGTTGGAGTTAGAGGGGCCGTACGGGTCAAACGTGGGCGCCAGCGCGGGGCGACCGTTGACCGTCACGCCCGTCACCGCAAACTTGCACTGAGCGTTAATGTCCAGCTCAATCTTGTACAGGTCGATCTTCTTGTCACAGCAGGGCGATCCGGGCTTAGCGCATGGCACCACGCGCGTGGTCATGCACACGCGGTTGCCGGCGACGGTGTAGGGCATGTCCAGCCGGAATCGCGACTGCTGCGGGTCACGCGTGCAGCTGTAGGGCGGGAAGGTCTGGCCGAGCGCGAGGCCTGCCGCCAGCACTAGCGCCAGCAATGCTGACGCTCTCATGTTTGCGAGTGGAAGCAACTGCAGGCAGAAGGAGTGACAGAAGGGAAGGGAGGAGCGGCGGTTAGCGCAATGGAAGGCCCGCGGACTGCACACGATGGTGAGGAAAACGGCGAGCTCGTAAGCTACCCCCTTCAGAGACTCGGACCCAAGCGCCTTACGCTCGCAGCAGGTACTCTACATTACATTCTCATACGGTCACATAGGTGCCGCGACGGCGTTGCTCGCGGTTGCTTTCGGGTGAGTCGGACGCAACCGCATTCGCTGATGGCAAGGGCCCGTTGCACATCCTGGCTCGCCGAGCCCCAGCAACCCCTCAGCAGCTCTTCTTACCTTGCACTAGTGTCCAGAGCTCCGATGGCTACTAAATTCAGGTAGTCCTGGAAGGCGAGGTAGAAATGCTCGGTGTGGGGGCAAGTGCGTCTAGGTCCTGGCTTGCGCTATGTGGTGAAGCGCTATGAGCCTTGCTCGATGCTGTGCCTGGAGCGGGCCGGCCCTTGGTATTTATTGCGGGCAGGAGTCGGACCAGTAGTGGCCCCCGTACGGCTAACCGACGAAAAGGCTGGCGCGAGGCAGGGGGAGCGCGAATCAGAGCGCGAATGGGAGGGCGTAACACACGCCAACGCTACAAAATTTGCCATCGGTTTTTCGAGGTTTCTCATTGCACAGACGCGAAACCGCGTGTTCACAAGCCCTATGAGTTCCCTAGCAGTAGCTCTAGGTGTGATACTTACTGGTGATGCATACAAAGTATACAAACAGTTAAACAGCTAACCATTTCCGCCAACATGCCGGCGTTGCAGGCTTGGCTCGCATGACTCGTTGTGCTCGTTACAATAATGTCGGCAGTCTAGATGAATATCACCAGAAGACTGCCTCCTGGAAACTGGGCATCGCTGCTACTGGGACCTTTTTGCGGCGAAGGTCCGCATTCGAGCAGGGAACACCAACTGGTCGCAACGGGCGGCGTTAGGGCTATTAATTTCTAGAGTTTCCTAGCATGTTATAGCCTGCGTTGCTAATGAATGCGATTGTGGTCCCTACCTCAGGCCATCCATGCTCACCTACCTCCCTACCACTTGCGACCGGGGATTCAGCTCCGAGTTGCGCATACCATGTGTTGACGGCTTCATCAAGCTACAGTATGGCTCATACGTTGATGGACTGCAGCTCTCTAATACTTTCATGGTCTCACTGTTGGCGCGGCCGCTAAGGGGGGGGAGCTGGGGGTAGCGGGGGTCTGTTATCGAAGATGCCCCTGCAGGAGCGGGCACGGCGTCTGTGCAAGTGACGTTTGCATCCGGCATCTTTCCCCAAATCTGGTGCGCGCCGCCGCTGCGGGTCCAATGGTCCTACCCAAACAACCAGGCGCATCTCTGGACCCTGGCTTCCCTTGCTAGTGCCAGCCGTTCAGTCAGGCACAGGGCGGTAACGGTATGTCGCTGCTTGTTTCGCACCTCCGCCCCTCCGGCATCTGATCGGGTCTGCTGAGTGTGTCTCTAATTGTCAATGGCCTTGCCTATCACGAGGAAGCGGCACATAGCCAGACGTTTCCCGCGCCTTGTTACAAGGCGAGTCCGGGGCTCTTCCCCACCCAACGTTGGACTCGCGGTGGGGTATGCCGCCATGAGCCCCAACATGCACCACCAGGGGAACATGCGCGGAACACAGCAGCGACCCTACCACGCCCGACAGTTCAGTCGTGGCCTGGGGCCAGCCCACGGCCGACACTAAGCGCCTCTGCAACGGCAGCAGACCGCCCCCGCAAAAGACACGCAGCCGGGCCTGTCACTTCACGCCAACCAACAGCCTCCTTGCCTAGCCGCACACTACGCACACGAGCACAGAACGGGTGCAGGCGGAGCGGCCCCGCAACGACGCCACGCCACGCGCCTGCACAGCTCACGCCGCGCACGCTGCGGCGCGCCGCCCGATGCTGCTGCCGCCCTCCGCAACCGACGCTGCTAGCGCCAGCTGTTTACTCGTCCTTGTGCAGGGGTGTGTGGTGCTTGAAGGCGGGGTAGTCGAAGATGTGGTCGGGCTCGCGCTCGGCCAGGGGGCCCTTGTTGGTGATGACCTTGACGTGCGAGCCGTCGTTGATCAGGCGGCCCTCCTCGCGGAAGATCTTGAAGTCCTTGCGGGACAGGTTGGTGAAGCCCCTGTACAGGTGGAAGAGGGCGAGGACAGGAAAACAGCAATACGCGATCAGGCGCAAGAGGTTCGCTCATGGTTGCCACGAGGGGAAAAGGCGGGCATTTGCTCATGCTACGCGTCCATACAGCTAGAACGCCCTGCTACTGCTAGTTCTCATATAAGGATGAGACAAAATCGCGCCGAGCTCCTGCTGCACCGCTCGCTACTGAGTATGGTAGTTGCTGCCCGCTGATCCACCGGCCCTCAGGAACCCGCCTGCCCGACGCCAGTCACTTGCCCATTTCTTAGTGTCAGATCTAGCCAGCAGCGCTGTCAACTCACCAGTTGTTGGACCGGATGATCTTCTGCCGGCCGGGGAACTTGAACTTGGCGCGGCGCAGGGCCTCCTCGGCCACGGCACCGTGGTTGTCACGGCAGCGGATGCTCATCAGCACCTGGGCAATTCAAGGAGCATGAACCGACTGGTCAGCCGTAAAACATGAAAACCATGCGACTTTCCATGGTGCCCGTCCGCGCCGCTACTGCGTAGCGGAACGCCACCGCTCGAACGGCCGGCCCGTTCAGCTGCAGCGCGCCACAACCACAATCCAAATGCTCCTGCTCCGTGTTGTGCGGCCTCAGTGCCCCCAATGCGCGACAGTCCATGTCGATCCACCCCACGCCTCCTGCCCAGATTGAGACCGAACTTGGGATGTACTTAGCACCCTTTGCGGTGGCAGCGCCCCATCCCCTATTCCTCGTGTCCAGCTGCCACCGGCACGCGTGCCTCACCTGGCCGATCTGCACACGAGCGCAGACGCCGTTGGGCTTGCCGAAAGCACCACGCATACCGGTCTGCAGGCGATCAGCGCCTGCGCACGAAAGCATCTGCGAGCACAAAGGCGCGATGAAGCCGGGTCAGCACAGCATGACCATCTAACTGGGATGCACGCCAAAACAACCACCGTAATGAGCATGACCACATTGTCCCATGCTGATGGTCCGCAACAGCGGAAAGAGTGCGCAAATGCATCCCAGCTCGAAGGGCCTATCTTTTCAAGGTACCGACAAGCACCCTGCTTGCCCAGACCCTGCTTGCCTTGTTGATGCGCAGCACGTGGAAGGGGTGCACGCGCACGCGCAGGTGGAACGCCTCCTTTCCGGCGTTCTTCACCATGTACTTGTTAGCCGCCACACGGGCAGCCTCCAGCGCCTCACTGGTCACGTTCTCCTTCTCCCAACTGTTTGTACAGCACAGCAACAACAGGAACAGCACGTCAGCACAGCTGAATGCAGCCCGTTCCCGTCTCAACCCCAGTCCCAAACGCCGGGCGGTAGGCACTGCGAATGCGTCCCGTCCCCCTTGCGTTCAGTAGCCCGCTCCGCTGTTCATTGCTGTCCAGGCACGAGGCGCGGTAGTTCCGAGCAGCGAGCGCGGCCGCCCAGCTCCAATCATATCAAGCGCCCCAGGCCCTCCGCCCGGTCCATGCTTGCGGGCGCAATGGCTACTGCCCGCGCTGCTGCCAGCAAGGCTGCCGCTGCCCGCCACAGGCACACGTTGGCCCCGCTCCAGCTCCAAGCCATGGCGCCACCGCAGTGGTGGCGCTCCGCGCTGCTCCGTGCGCTCATTCCGGCACCTCCGAATGATGTTGAGAGGCCCGACGCCGGTCCAATGGCAATGAGATCACAGCCTCCAAGACCGCCCCAACCCCGGCTGTTGCCCCTATCCTGCCAGTCCGCTCCCCACGCAAGTCCCCGTGCTAAGCAGAAACCCGCCCCCCAGCTTGCCACCACTTCACCCCATTGTCCTGTCACTAACGCACCTGGCCAGGTGGACGCAGCAGGGGAAGGTGTCCACATCGGCCCTCTTCATACCCGCATCGTAAATGCGGATCTTGGGGTCGGGCACACCACGGCAGAAGCGAGACTTCGGGTAGGGCTTACCCTTAGACTGCCGGTAGCAGCGGGCGGGGCGACGACCCATCTTTGCCTGCACAGTGAGAGGCAACGCGCCAAGGGTGTCAGGCCGATTAGCGCAGCCTTCCAGACGGCGACTAGCCGGTAAGCAACAAACCAAAGAAAGCCCAAAATGGAGAATCTGTTGCTGAAAATTTATAGCTGTAGGTGCTGGGGCTGGCCTCCGGCGCTCCCTGCGTGCGCGAGCTCCACGGATAACTGCTGCTGGGGCACTGCGTTCCCACGAGCGGATAATTTCTGATGCTTAATGACTGGCGGTTCTGGCAGCGACTGTCAGCGACCTTGCTCGCCGCCATGACCCCAGCCGCCGAGGCTGCCGTCCGCGGCAGCACCAGAGCATGCTGCTGTAATCTGTAAGGTAGTCCAGCTCCATAGCGGGCCATGGGGGCACAAGATATGACGGCCCCAGGCTGCTGGGCGTCTCCGCTCCCCATAGCGGCATCTCCGGCGCTGAAGGGCTGTTGTTGCACCTCAAAGCGTATTAGATTCCTGCATAGCCATGCTTATTGACTGCTCCTGTTGCTGCTTCGCGCCAGCAGCCGCTCCTTGCCAATGCTCCGCCTCTGCTGCTGCACTGAACAGCATACCCATCCCCGTCAAATTTGCAGGCTTCGCGCACCTGTTTTCGTAAAACGAAGGCCCGAGAAGAGGGCAAGTCCAGTTGGCGCTGCCGGACTTCACTCGCCTCCTTGCCTCCATGACCATGAGTCGTACGGGTGCCCGGTTCTTACGTTGCTTCCAGCTGGTCAGCAGCGCGTCAGATACTTTTAGGCCAGGCAATATCATCAACGTCTCGCAGCTACACGTAGGCCTCTGGTTCCGTTTCGAGGACTGATTTACTCGTCGCGCAACGTCAGTTTGTGACCAAACGGGGCGTTTCGGCTAAACTAGTGACGTAAAAGGCACTGGAAGGCAAATGAAGGTCCGCGGTAAAGTCAGGCGAGCACCGGGTGACAGCGAGCTGTCCGCGCTGTGGAGTGTGTGGGGGGATGCCTGTCCGGTTGCGGGCCGTGCACGCAGCAGCACATGTCGCCAGACTTCAAGCGTACCCTACTCTCTCGCTGAGTGCGCTTCTGGCAAGGGATGGTTCTGCTGGAGTGAAGTCCTCTTTAGCACGGTTATGGGAAAGCTGTATGGGAGGGGGGGAGGAAGTGGCCACCGCAAACCCGAACCTCACCCCCGGCGGGCGTTGCTGCGTGACCTCCTTGGGCAGGCTGATGTGCGAGTTCTGTCGCAAGACAGTTGTGAAGCTATCACGGGACCAGCACTACGTGTACATCTACTGCACGAAGAACCCCAGGGTGAGTGGAAGCAGAGCGCGTCGACACACATGTTGCCACATACGTACTGGCTCGGCTGATGCTGTACTATTGTGAGATGTATCGGACGACCGGGCAGCCATGCTGCAGTAGTGTCATGGCGGCCATTCACGTTGAAACCCCCCTGTTATCTGCAGCACAAGCAACGGACAAAGTTCCTGACACTAGCGAGTCAAGCTGGGTCTGAATGCTGCTCGGGGCACGGACACGAAGAGCACCAGCATGGGCACACGCCCGCACCAGCGGCGGGCTTGCCCTGCCTTCCAGAGGCACCATACGCGCTGGTGCACTCAAAGATGATGGGCGACATCAACAGGTGGGTGGGGACAAACAAAGTGTTTGTAAGCAGCCTGAGGCTGTCTGGAAGGACGGGGCCACCCACGTGGCGAGTTGTCTAAGCCTGGATTGTTGCCGCGGGACCTGTTTGCAGGGGGCTCCTCGGGAGCCGGCACACGTCAGTCCTTGGCGAGCTGTACTGGCGCGCGGCCATGCAGCAGCAGCAGCAGCAGCAGCAGCAGTAGTGAGGGGGTCGCGAGCCTGCAACAGCCCCTTGCATCGCGACGGGCAGTTCTCAGGGCCAGGAAGATCAGGCGGTAGAGCGCTGTGACAGCTTGTGCGCCCGGACCGCAGAGTGTGATGAATGCTGAGGGAAGCTAGCCGCCCGGCTCCCACGCAATGGGCCTGCAAATACAATGCTGCAACGCCATCGCGTGAAGCCGTGGATACGGCATCCATCGCGTGTACTCGAATGGTGCAGGCCGGCGTTCAGGGTACTTTGTGTGTTGTTAGTCCTCCTGACTTGTTCGGCACGCTTGTACGGCTATGATACGGTACTCCAAGGGTTGGTCCCGAGTTTAGGCATGTGGCTCCCACGTGTGCACCGCAGTGGGTATGACTGCCTGAGGTGTTTATGTATGTGTGGCGTACTCCTCTCCGTTCATGGTTGCGGGCCGCAAACAAAGCTTGATAGGCGAGATGAGACACAACCACAACATGAGTGCCGTTACGAGTGAAGTAACTTGCGAGGTGACTGCGAGAGTCTCCAACAGCACTTGGCGTGGTAGAGAGACACAGATTGTTACTGAATTGGAATGGTGGGTATGGGACCACGAGGAATCAGACGAAAGCAGACCTAGAATGCCAGCCAGGGGTGCGCACCCCTGATGCCAGCTGGCTTTACGGGTTGTCTGTGACTTGTCGCTAGGTGTAGGGCTGGTTCCAAGTTGCGCGAATTAAGTTGCTGCGGGTACGAACCGTTCGGGGCGAGCGTAACATGCGCATGCCGAGCTTGATGCTAAGAGGACCTGGAGACTGAGAACATGGATGCGCTGCAAGTGTACGTGCGCAGGGACAGAGCTGCTATGGGTGATGCTGACGGGTGTAACTACTGAGCAACCATGTGCAATCTGTAGAGGGCAGACTGCGTCTGACATGGTGAAACATGCATCGTGTTTGCAACACGTGTTCCAACCGCAATTTTGGATGAGCTACATAGCCTGCCTGCGAAGGTCATCTGCCTCAAGCCTGCCCCAAACAGTTTAATACCTGCACTAGCTGGACACAACGTGCGCCCTGACGCGACTTGTACAAAGCCCACAGTGACAGCCACGCAAGAACTCTATTGCTCGCCTAGCTATCATCTACTACCGGTACCGCCTCCGCCACGTTATCCCACCGCTCATCCCGACAAGCCCCCTGCCTCCCCACAAGCTCCCTGCCTCCCGTGGTATCCCAAGTTCCCAATGCTTTCATTGCTCCCCGTTGCCCGCCAGCCACTCAGCCTCAATCGCCGCCATGATGGGCTCGGGGTCGATGCCGGCGGCAAGCATGGCGTCACACAACGCCCGGTTTTTAGCCGACTCCATGCCCAGGCACAGGAGCAGCTCGTCGAACTCCGCCTGCGTGAGCGGCAGGCACGGGGCGTGCCAACATGTCGGTTGCTTTGAGCCACACGCTGTGGTGGCGGACCACGCACCTCAATAAGCAACAATAGGGGTATGTGCAGCACGGCGCGGTAAAAGACGGCACATGGCCCGTGACTCGCACCTGCATGTCGCGCAGCTTGCGTACGGCTTCATCCAGCTGCGACTTTGTGGTGTCCAGCTGATGCCGGTGTGAGGTGATCTTTTCCTCGTACCGCCGCCACACGTCGCCGCGCTGCTGCACCTGAGGGTTCGTCGCGGCTGGGGCCGGCTCCGCCGCCGCTTGCGCCAGGCGAGCTGCCGCCCGCTGGTGCAAGACAGCGTACCGGCCGCGGTCGGCAACGCTGGGTGACGCCACGTGGCGTGGCAGCGCCGAAGCGGAAGCTGGGCGCGCGGCCTGCACGCCCACGGCGCCGCTGCCGGGGACGTTCACAGCCGGCGATGCGGGCGCCGCAGCCGCAAGGTTCGCCGCGTTCGAGGTTCCGAAGGCCCGGGCAGCCGACGGCGAGGCCGGCACCGCCGCATGCGCGGCCTGCGGCGCGGCCTTGCTTGCGCTCTTGGGCGAGAAGATGCCCTTGATGAAGGCGCTGAAGCTGGCGGAGCGCGACAGCTTGCGCTGCGGCGTGCCTGGCTGCTGTTGCTGCTGGGCGCTGTGCTCCTGCGCTGGCGGCGCGGCCGCCGGAGCAGCCGGCGCCTGCGAGGCCACAGTGACGGCCGCGGCCGCAGTGCTGGTGCGTGCCAGCAACTGCTCCACCGCCATCTTCAGCTGCAGGACCTGTGGTATACAAGACAGGATGCATATGCCTTACTTGTGACAGAGAGACCCGCGAATCGCAAAGGGATGCCCGCTGTGCATGCCCGTACCTGCGTGATGCCGGTGACGTCCACAGCCTTGTCCTCAGCCAGGATGGTGTGCTTTAGCGCCGTCAGCTGCTGGATGCCCGTGGTGATTTCCTGTGAGCGTGATCACGCACCGGATCTGGTGTTAGTACGCTTATTTCTTGTTTACGCAACAGCGCACAAGCGTTACGGTACTAAGCGAACTCACGTTGAGGGGATCCACAGCTGGCGGAGCGCTGGAGGTGGAGGGGCCCGCGGGATCACGCATCTGCACCCAAACACCGCAAGCGGCGTGCTGCGGTGCGGCCACCACCGCCACGGCTGCAGCGAGATTAGCGGCACCAGACGGCGCGTTGTTGATGCTGTTGAAGAAGGCCGGGTTAGGGGTGGGCAACTCGCGGGGTGCGTTCTGCATCAGCGTCACAGGTGACGGCACGTATTGCCGGGCAGCACCAGCGGTGGCCTCCACAGCCGGGAAGTTGGGCGACCAGATAGCCTCCTGAGCCGCTGCAGGCTGGGGCGCCTGTACAGGCGCAACCGCGGGCAGCTCCGGCGCTGCACCACCAGCAGCGAACATGGACGTCTCCTGGGCCGCAATGGCCTCCTGCTGCCCCGCGATCGCTGCCGCCACTGCCAGGCTCTGCTCCAGCCCCTCCGAGCAGCTGGCAGCCGCCGCCAGCCGCGCCTCCGCCACCGACAGGTCCGGCACCTCGCAGGCCGGCGAGGCCGACTGTGCCCGGCGGGCGTCGGTGGTGGGCGTTGCAGCCGAGCTCGAGATGCCTGCCTGGGCCGGAGTGGCGGCCGCAGAGGGAGCTGCCGTGCTGCACGCGCCGCCCGGCGTCAAAGGGCCGCCCGGCGTTGTGACGTTGCTGGGCGGCCCGCCAGCTCCACCGCGCGTCGGCGTGGGGGAGAGCAGGTCCCTAATGGACGCCTTGGCAGCCGTTGGCACCACTGGCGTCTCGTGACCATCCACCAAGGCCATGACCGCAGCCGTGCGAATGCCAACGGCCGCCGCAGCGGCGGCAAAGGCAGAGGAGGGGCGATCCGGCGTGCTGCAAATGGCAGTGCCCAGAGCTATGGCGTTGGCTGACGCCACCAGAGCACGCGCCGCCAGCGCCGCTGACACGGGTGAAGCGTTGGTCGAACCCGCAGCCGACGCCACCAGCGGCGAGGTCGCTGTCAGCTGCGCCTCCTGCGGTGGCAGCGCCGCCGCATCCTGTACAGGCGACTCCAGCACATCAGTGGTCCGGGCGACGGTGGAGGACGTGGGCGTGGCGTCGGGGCGGTCCGAGGCAGCTGGGGCGGGGCGGGATGCCGCCGTGTCGTCAAGCAGCTCCGAGCGCTGCGCCAGGATGGAGGATGCGGCTGGGCGCGACACGGAGGGCGTGCCCACGGCCTGCGACACGCTGCGGCTGCTGTGCGCGGGCGTCAGGACCTTCTTCAGCCCGTGGTGCGCGATGTCCAGTGCTCTGGTAGTACAAGTGGGAACGGGCATGGGACAGCTTTGGTGATATGGATGTTTGGATGGCTGCGACATACCGCACTCGATATGGCACGTCTCTCCAGACCCTTACTTGCATACCGCCGCATGTGCGCAGCTGTGCCCAACCACAAATGCAGGCACCAGCAGCCCCGCTCGCACCACACCACGCCACACCTGCAGCACGCCTCGCTCATCGGCGCCTCATCCAGTGACCACTGTGACCGCAGCCCCGACTTGGGCGTCTCCGGCACCGCCTGCTCCGCCACCACCGCAGGTGCCGGCGGCACCGCGATGTACGCCTCTGCCGGCTTGTTCTTGGCGTTCCAGTCACGGCAGTGCTTGTACCAATTGTCGCTATACTTGACGTCGTCGGCCAGCTCGTCAGGCAGCGGCCCGTCCAGCTTGCCGGTGTGCCCGGGATGCATCATGCTGTCGAACAGCTGCTGGAAGTTGTCCACCTTGAACGTCTCCGGCTTCTTCTCCACCGCCGCCAGCAGGGCCTGCTGCAGAGCCTGCTGCAGCGCGGGAACGGTGATAGCCGACGACACGGAAATGAGCGGCGGTGGCGCGGCAGGCATGGCCACCACGGTCTTTGCCTGCGGCTGCTGAGCGCTGTCCGGCGTTCCCGAAGCGCCCGCCAGCGTGGCGCCAATCACCGTGCTTGCATGCTGCTGATGCTGCGGTGCAGGCGGGGTTGGGATGGACGCATTGCGCGGCTGCACGGAGGCCAGGATGGAGCGCTCTGGCCCGGGGGCAGCCGTCGGCCGCGACGTTGCCGTGGAACTGTGCGCCCGTGCCGCCGGGGCGCCGCCAGAGCTGGTGGCCCAGGGCTGCGCCGCGCGCTGCGGTGGCTGCTGCGGCCCCCTGGCCACTCCCGGTACAACTGGCGGGGGCACCGGGATGGAGAAGCCGGTACTGGTTGCCGTGGACGTGGCCGGGGAGGCGGCGGCAGCTCCAGCGAAGGGGCTGCCGCCCATCCCACCCTGCGACAGGCTGCGCGAAGGGCTGGGTGGCTTGGGCAGGGCCATGGCCAGGTTGCTGCTGCTGGATGGCGCGGCTGGAGAGGGAAGTGAGTTAATACGGACGGGAGTAGGCAGCCGGGTCGCGATATTGCTGTTGACAAAGTTGGGGTTGGAGCTCTGGCCGAGCGGCGCACGCCCCCGCATCGTGGGGCTAGATGGCGTGGAAGGCCGCTGCTGCTGGGGTTCCTGCTGCTGCTGATAAATCGGCAGCGGCTGCACGTGGAACTGCTGTTGCAGTGGCGCCGGCGCCCCGGGCCCCACCAATCCGCGCAACCCTGAGTTTGCGGGCTGCGGCGCAGTGTGCTGGCGACTGACGTTGAGGTTGGGCTGCAGAGCATAGCGCTGAGCAACATGACGCCTGCGACGGATGCGGAAGGCACGAATTATGAGATCACCAAACGCCAGACAAAAGTGACCTTCTCGAGAATGGCTTTTGTGGACAAGCGCTAGCAGCGACAACCACCAGCATGCGGA
The DNA here is from genome assembly GCF_000002595.2 of Chlamydomonas reinhardtii. Lineage (NCBI taxonomy): Eukaryota > Viridiplantae > Chlorophyta > Chlorophyceae > Chlamydomonadales > Chlamydomonadaceae > Chlamydomonas > Chlamydomonas reinhardtii. The sequence continues at coordinate 2,919,822 of NC_057012.1, forward strand.
TGTTGCAAAGAACTCACCGTGGCCCCAGTGTCTGCAGGTGGCTCATGTCAACCTTTGGTGGTGCAGCACTGGGAACGTACTCGTTCTCCTTGCCAACCTGCGCAGCAAGCAGCGACCGACTCGCGGTTGACATCCCCCCCTTGCCGCTGCAGCCCCTCGTGCTGGCGACTTACCCGCGCGGCTTCATTTGCGCCTTTTCCACTGAAGAGCTTTTCTTTAAGTGTCTGCGCGAACTTGAGGCTGCCCCACTGCACCCAAGCAAATGGCACGGGGGGTCCTCGTCAGTCGCGTCTTGACCAGCACTTGCCGGTTATTACTGCTTTCATTCTTATATTTACCGTCGCAGGCTTAAGGAATGCAACGGGCTGCTGTTGTTGCTGCGCCATTTTTCCTCCAGCGCTGCAAGTACTACCCTACAAGGCCAGGTTTCAAGCCGCTAAAGCTAGGATAGAAGGCAGCATTTATATGCCTAAGTCGACTGCCATTGACTTGACGTGTTATGTAACTGCGGACTGTGCGGAGTCTCGTCGCCATAATGAGCTGTCGCTGTCGGATCCAAGTCCATGGAATCGGGCCCCATTGTTGCTGCCCTGTGTCCCTTACACCGCTTCGTCCTAAACTGGAATGACAAGCATACTATTCAGGAGTGTGACGCCTGGTCTCATCTGGAGACCCCTTGCCTTCCCCTTGCCCCCCCCCCCCCCTGCCCCTGCCTGCCCTCAACGGCTCCCACGCGCATTTCAAGGCGACCCGAATGCGCATGTAGCCTTCCAGTGGGCCCTTTGACACGTACAACAGATACTCAATATGAATACGCCTACGTTCAAAGTGCGCAAGGCCTCCCCCAGGACGTCCTCACAGGCTCACGCCTTGACGAAAACCAAGCTTCAGTCAGAATCCCCGCATTGGCTGCCTCAGCATTACCCCTCAGCGTCCCAGCATGTGGGTTCAAGCGGTACCAACGCCTCCAGCAACCGCCTTGTGTCCACGATCCCAGCCGCTACCCGGCGCTTAACGTTAGAACCGGCTTGCCAAGACGCAACGGTACCCCAATCAGCCCATCACATCGCGGCATACAGCCTGCACCAGCGCCACCTGCTGACTGACGACGCGGAATGCTGTGGACGTCCGCAAGTTGTCATCCTCCACACGCATCATGAAGGCGCCCGCTCGCCGCCGGTCGGTTGAAGCCGTACCCTGGGGTGGTGTGGGGGCTTCCTCCCCAGCCGCTGCCGGCTCCTGCGCAGGGGCGGCCGCGATGACTTGGGCCGCTGGTGCCGGTGCGGTCTCGATGGAGGGCGGCGGCACCATGCGCGGCTCCTCCCCGGCTATTTGACGGAGGACGTTCCCGACGAAATCATTCAAACCGAACGCCTCCGTCGCGTCACCCAGCCTGCGGGATGGGAGCGGCACCGGCGCACGTTTGTTTGGGCGTCATTGGGTAGCCTGACTTCAATCGGCGCTAAACCAGCATGCATCCAGATCCCCTCCTGCCCCATGCAAGCGCGACTCGCCACAGCAGCCCAACGCATTCGGCCTCGCTTACCCAGCCCACGCCCAGCCCACGCGCTCCGCCGCCGCCGGGTACGGCACGTGCAGCTGTGCCAGTGTCATGTACGACAGGCTGATCCAGCTGCTCAGCAGCTTCTGTGTGATCTCGTGCGCGGGCGCTGGCGCCGGCAGGGGCTGGCATTCGCCGGCGCCCTCAGCGGAGGCGCTGTTGGCGGCGGGCTGTGAGGCCATGGGCAGCAGGCCGCCGCTCTGGGCGAACTCGGCCTCCTCCAGCTGCGAGAAGAGCTCGTCCGCCGCCAGGCCCTGCAGTTTGTGTGCGCGCGCAGATTCTTGATTTGAAAACTTGCAAGGGAAGGGTGGGTGTTGTCTTATCCACAAGAAATGCCGCCTACTCAGGTCTCGACCCTCGCACAGCGCTTCGGCGTGCCCAACCATGCGCGGCGCCGCAGCACCCGTGCACTGCCGTACTCCCACTGTCCCACAACGCACCCGGGCCCTGCTTCCACGCTCGCTGACGTCACACCTGGTCGTACGCGACACGTACAGCGTCCACAAATCGCTCCAAGCTCCACCTGCTTCCCAACACAGCGCCCGTGAAAGCCATCAGCAGCCGCACCGCCAGCCCGCGTGGCGGGCAGTCCCCGGCCCCAGCCCCTGCGCCCGCCTCGCCCACTGCAGCCGCGCCCTTGGTCCATGGCACGCCTGCTGCTTTGGGCGGCTGCGCCGGTGGGGAGTCGAGGTCGGCCGCGGTGCAGCTGGACACGAAGGCTGTGCTGTAGCCGCTGGGGCGCGTGATGGTGTCGGGCGCGCGCAGCGGCCGCTCGGTGTGGAGCCCCGACGCCGCCACCACCTCCACCGTCAGCAGCACCAGGCGGGTGTACTGCTGCATGAGGAACAGGAACGGCGACGTCGCCGCGCCCGAGGACTGCACAGGGGAGAAACAAGGTGTGAGGTAGGGTGGGCACCGGCTGCTTCGGCGGAAGGCAGTGTGGCAACATTGAGCGGCTCTCCTCAGAACACACGTTGCCGGGGCCCAGACCCGGGCCCATATGCCGTAGAGTGCCTAGCACCCACCCATGCACCCGCCCACCCACCCACGCAACCACCCAACCACCCAACCAACCGTCCACATGCACGCGCGCACGCACCTGCTGCACCAGCCCTTGCAGCCCCGCCACACGCGCCAGTGTCTGCCCCTCGTCGTACATGCCCAGTGTCTGCCGCACGTAGCCCAGCATGCCGCGCAGGTAGGTGCTGCTGGAGGCCATGCTGCCCAGGCCGCCCGCGCCCACGCCCAAACCCATGCCGCCGCCCGGCGCAGCGGCACCGGGCCCGGAGGTGGCGCCAAGGCCAGCGGCCGCGGCCCCCGGCGCCACGTCACGCCTGGCGTCGGCTGGCTCTTTGTCTCGCGGCACGCCCAAGTCCTAAAAGCATCAGCGATGTAGCAAAGTGGTTGCTTGCTTCAGTTCCTTATTGCAGTCCAGTTGTACACAGCAGTGCTTGTGGCCGGCAAGGCTGCGGTGCAACGCCCCACGATCAGGCACGGGCCACAGCCCACAGCGGTAACCCGCTGCCACCCACCTCCAGTGTGAGGAACACCAGCGCCACCCACGACACCAGCACGTCCTCCTCCTGCGGCGGACACCACCACAGCCCGCGGGCAGCCGGGCGGTCAGGAGCTCCTGCTGTTACCGTACGCAAGGCCGCTTTGCACCGCATGCACCGTGCACGTCCATCGGGCAACCTGGCGTATTGCCTGCCAGTTTGCCTGTTCTGATCCGACCGCTCCTCCCACCTGGGTCTGCAGCAGCGGCGGCAGGACCACCGCCTCCCCATTGGTGCCGTCGTCCGCCGCCGTGTCGCTCCCGCTGGGATCCGCGGCGGGCCGCACCGCCCAGCCGCCGCCCTGCGTCGCCGCCTTGATGGATAGCTGCGGCAACGAGAAACGATTGCATGGCTAATGATTAGCCGCGGCAGGGGCATATATGTGACCATTGCAGCATTCCCCCCTTATACTCCCCAGCTTTTCCCCCTCAGCTGCTGGTGCTGATGCTGCTGCACCCACCTGCAGTTCCTGAAAGCTGCGCCCCTCCCTGTACAGCTCCACAAGCACCTCCACCAGGCACTGCGCCGCAAACAGACTGCGGTTGCCGCACGCAAACCAAGCCAGCAGCATAGCCGTGCTCGGCTCCTCTACTCGTGGCTCCTCATTTACAGCCTGGCTGCCAGCGGCCGCAGCGCAGAGCGGCGCCAAGGGTCGGCGCTTTGGCATGGCTGCGTGAGCGCCGCGGGCAGGCAGGCCGCGGGCGGCGCTGCAGCAGCAGCCGGAGCAGGCTACGGACGCTGATGCAGGCGACGGTGTACATGCTGGCAGCAGACGGGGCATCATTCTGGCTGTAGATGTTGTCATGGCTGGAGCAGCGGCATGGCCAGCGCCGGGCGAGGCCTGCGGAGGTCGAGGGCCACAGGCGCAGGTGTTGCGGGGACCGCACAAACCCTCCGAGCAGACCCTGTGCACTCACCCTGGCCGTGGCTCCTCTAGCGTTCAGCATGCCTAACGACATTCAGAAGGACGGCAAAGCTTCTTTGTAGGCTTGCCGTTTGAAGCTGTGCAACTGTGTGCAGCTGAGACAAGTCTTCGGTTGCCGCTATGTGCTCGTTATTGAAATACTGTATATCGCTCAGTACAATTGCATCAAGCTATTGCGAAGAGTTTAGCAGCGACTGAGCACAGAGAACATCATCATTAATGCATGCATGCAGCCATGGACTCTGCATTTGCTATTTCCACTTATTTTATCGACTACAAACACATACCAAAAGCTGTAACTGCAGCTGGCTTGCCCTGTTTTAGGTTCTAGGAAACAAACAGCAATGCCTCGCTCGCTGTGACGGGCATCAGCAGCCGCTGGTCTATCAAATACTTACTTTCATAGTGTGCTAGACTAGCTCAGAAATCAGGTGGCATGTTGGCTGGGTAGGGGTCTCGCGCGCACGGGCGAATGGCGGAGAACTACGTCCGCGGCGCCCTGCTGGGACAGGGCACGTTCGCGGCCGTGTACAAGGGTTCGGACAAGCGGGTAGGTGTGACCATGAACGCTTGCGCTAGGAGATGGTGACCAGGCGCGAGCTTCGCTTGCTGTGTGCGCACGGGGGTGGGACCTGAGGAGTCCCTGCTGCAGGAGACACCGAACTACGTCGGGGCTTGGGGGAGCCGAGGCAGCCTCCGTCAGTTTCCCCCGACCGGATGTCACGCATTCATAGTGTTGAATTGTCAAGGGATGGGCGCACGACGGCTGTGGCGGCGTCCGCCCATGTGTCTTCTCAGGCTGCCAGCCTGACTCGATGCTCGTGGCCCACACAGACAGGGAAGCCGGTTGCTTTGAAGGAGATCTTCCCTGATGACAAGGGAGGTGCGGAGGGGAAAAAGGTGAGCGAGTCATACATACTCTGAGGATTCTGCCGCTGTCTCTGCATTAGCACCATGGCACCACCACACCATTCCTTTGCGGCGGCGCTGCCGCCGCATACCTGTTCAACCCGCCCACACACCGCCCCCCGCCACTCCGAAGCTCCCATCGTCATCCGCCAGTACTCCAGGCGTGACACAGCCTCGCCCACCCCACCGCACACAGGGCCTGGACCCAACCGCGCTGCGGGAGATCAAGCTGCTTCGCGAGTTGCAGCACGAACACATCATCCGGCTGATGGACGCCTACCCGAAAAAGAAGTCGGTAGTGCTGGTGAGGCGGGCTCAATCGACCAACGTCTTTACTGCTGTAGCCGTAGGCATCTGGTTACGAAGAGCGATGCAAGCTACCAGTGCGGTTAGCTTGCGATGCTCACCTCGCCTCGCCTACCCCTACAGGTTTTGGAGTACATGCACAGCGACCTGGAGGCGGTGATCAAGGACGGCAACCTGGTCCTGGCTGCGGCGGACGTCAAGAGCTACATGCAGCAGCTGCTCACGGCGCTGGAAACGTGCCACAGCAGGTGGGCTGCAGGACACAGGGGGGACAGGGATGGTGGGTGCAACAGCACCAGAGGGAGGGGGGGAAAGCGGGCGCTCAGGGGCAATCAAGGCCAGTGGCGGGGGCCGGGGAGGAACCGCAGACAGGTGGGTAGAGCGGGGAGTTGGCAGGTGAATCACGAGTTACTGGAGCTTGCCTTGCACGCTGCCGCCCCTTCAGATGGGTACTGCACCGTGACATCAAGCCCAACAACTGCCTCATAGCGCCGGACGGCAAGGTAGGGTGGCAGCGGCGGGAGGGGCGGGCTGCCGTGTTTTCATGCTGTGGGCCCGGGAGCGGGTGAGTGGTGCCGCCATCATACCGCACGCGCAGCAGTTGTCATTTGAGCGCGCGCTGACCTGCACGCACGGGTCCGCCCTGACGCCCACCATGCGGCCCCGCAGCTCAAGCTGGCGGACTTCGGCCTGTCACGTGTGTACGGCAGCCCTGATGGCCGTCTCACACACAAGGTAAGCCGCAGCAGCCGCTGCCGCTGCTGGTGCTGCCTTGCGAGTATGGTTGTAGCGGGTTCTTCGCTGGCATATGCCCGCTGATAGGAGGCGGGCAGTAAACCCCCGTAACTCTTGGGACCTACTGGGCTCAAGCACATAACCCCCACGACTTAGCGTTTGCCTGCGTGCCAGGGTGTGGCTGTCAATTTGTGCTGCTGAGGCCTGCCTGCGCCCGACCCTGCTGTGCAGGTGTTTGCGCCCTGGTACCGGGCTCCGGAGCTGTTTTTTGGGGCCAAGCAATACACGTCGGCTGTGGACGTGTGGGCGGCGGGCTGCATCATGGGCGAGCTGTTGCTACGCAGGTGCGGCGTGCGCGAGGGCCAGGGACGGCGGAAATCGCGCAGCCTCTGGGCAGGGGAGTCTGGGATGGACGCGTCGTCGTGGGCTGTGGGTACTCAGCGCATGCGCTGCGGCCATAGCGGGCCAATGAATGTCATGCGTAAGCGTCGACTCGAAGCACGTGCGCCAGCAGCACGCAAAGGTACTGGCCTTCAACAAAATGCTGTTGCCGTGGAGAGCGGCAAAACCGGTAGGGGAAGACCTGACCATGCACACCATGTCATTGGCCGTGGGGCGCCTTGTCCTTCAGGCCGCTGTTTGACGGCATGTCCGACATCGAGGTGCTCGCCAAGGTGTTTGCAGTATGCGGCACACCAGGCGTGGACGGCAACTGGCCGGCGGCGCGAGACCTGCCCTACTTCCTGCAGTTCACGGAGACCAAACCGCTGCCGCTGCGACAGGTCTTCCCAGCGGTAAGTGTGGAATGCGCAACCATGCCTATCTGTGGCGCTAGTTGATGCGTAGCAGTTGCGGTGGCGCTCCTCTCATGGCGACGGCCAGACACGCCCCTCGCATTCTATAAGCCCCACCCCTTCTTCCCCAACCCTTTCCACGGATCGCCACCCCTCCTGGCCATCAACAAAACACACACAGGCCTCGGGCGATGCGCTGGACCTGCTGGGGCGCATGCTGTGTCTGGACCCACAGCGGCGCATCACCGCCGCAGAGGCCCTGGCGCACCCCTACTTCGCAAACAACCCGCCGCCCACGCCCCCAGCGCTACTGCCGCGGCCGCTGAAGCGTGAGGACGCGCCTCTGGCCAGTGGCGTGGCACCCGGCGCGGCAAAAGGTGCGGCTGCCGCGGGCTGCTAGCGTCTTGCGCACTCGCTACGCTGGCGTCCAGCTCCTTGCGCAGAGCGGATGACAGCGTTCGCGCGAGGTTCTGGCTTACCCTGACTCCACACCCCTGTCAGCAGTCGCTCACTGGCGATGCCGGCACACCCCGCCGCCACTACGCAAATCGCCACCAACGAGAAGGTTCTTTATGTGACAATACTTGTGCCTGCTGCGCCGCAGGTCGCGAGCGCATGTCTCCCAGCGCCTCGCCCCGACCCAGCAAGGCACCGCGGCGTACGGGGCCAAGCGGTACAGCGACACCTCGGTGACGGAGCTGGAGGAGTGAAGGAGCCTGCACCCGCAGGTGGGGGTGGAGCAAGCGCTAGGAGGAGGGGTCATCCGTGTGCTGAAGAGACGCGATAAACGCAGAGTGCAGCAAGATGGAGCGGCTCCGTTAGGGGGCTGCATACAGAAGGGAGGAGGTTGGCGAACGTCGTAGCTACTAGTAGGACGCAGTGATGTGGCTGGGGCTGTGGCATGCGTGGACTGGGCCGGGAAACAGGGCCTGGCCGCGGAGGAGCACTGCAGGGTGTTTGTTTGCGTACGGATGCCAATGAGAGGTGGTTGCAGATGCAACCTCGACTCGGCATGCATGGAATCAATGAAGTGGCAGCGGCAATGCTATAGACAGGGGTGCATCGATGGCACTGTCAGCACAAGGAAAGGTTCCTTGGGTCAGCGCGGAATTGGCTGGTTGAAGGGAAGCATGAATAGAGCCAGGGGATAGGTGGGGAGCATCTAGAGTTTTAGGCAGGACTCAAAACCTGGAGGTCTTGTGCTTGACAGGTGGTACACACTCGAAATAGACGCATAAGTTTCCCGAGGTGCAGCAGGCAGGCAGGCCCTTGGTTGCTGTCATATGTGCTCAGGGGAACCGTCACAACGTCATGTTCGCTTGTGCGTGTTGCGTTCTTTCAAGCATATCAATAACCGTGTAGTTGAGGCTTGACCCTTACTATCATCTGTGTCATGAACTCATGGGCCGCCATGGGCGCATGGGCGGCCAGTTGATCGCTCCGCTGAAGGATGCGACATGCGATACGGTGCGCAACTTCTGCCAACCATTGCGCTGGTCGTGCACCAGAAACCGGGTGTATCGCTGCCGGCGTCGCGGCGCGTCTGCGCAGCATGTGTTGTGCGGGGCTGGGACGGGCCCCCATTTCATGCTGCTGGAGTACCATGTGTTAACTGGTACTGAGCTGCAGATGAGCCGTCGATGGCGGCCTTACGCAATAATCATTTAGCGTTTGTTGTGATGCTGGGGTCGAGCCCCCAAACGCCCGCTGCTATGGTCGCTGTCCTGGCGGGCTCCTTGGCGCGACTGTGGTCTTTAAGATGGGCCGATGGGAGATCGTTCACAGGCACCCCGAGAAGGATGGCGGCTAATGCGTGCTGGGCTTTCCCCAGCATGCCGCAATGCAGCGCCATGCGGGCGAGGGGCGTGTCGGTGGCTGGCTCCGTGGAGCGCATGTGGGGTAGATATGGCTGAGGGGATCGGCGACATGACTGGTCCAACTGCAGGCGCTGCACGAGAGTATCAGAATATGGGCAATTGGGCATGGCTGGTTCCCCCTGTTTGCGTGTGGTTGTGCTGCTTTTGCACCTGCCTCCTTGCCTGCCTCTCGGGATGTGGCCGCCGCTTCAGGGCGTGGTATCTGACGTGGTATGCATTGCGGCTCTTTCCGCGTGGGATGTCAGCGTATCGTCATGAATTGACGGGCGGGAGGTACATAGGCGTCCGCGAAGGTTACAGAAGTTAGCGCGTATGTGCTTGAAGGCTATTGATCGTGCTTGCAATCGCATGCCTCGGCATGTATCCGCGGGGTTGGGATCCGGTTCCCCTTGACGCAACCCTGCCTAGACGCTCCTGGACACTTATGGCCTTATGGGTGCTGTGCTGCAAGTTGATTGTTTGGGGTCTGGGAATACGCTGCACACTATGAATGCGACATTACAAGAAGGGGCAGTCCACACTGTGGGACTACGCCAACCTGCCCCTTGCCATGGCCCATGGGTGCCGCGCTGTGCTGATGAGCTGAATCCCGGAGGGTGCCTGATGTCGTACACTCCCCTCCGCCCTCATAATCCCGCCATCAGGAGGGTGGTGTGTTGCCGCGTTTGTGTGCTGTTGCTTACTGGCGCTGCTATCAGCCCAGCGAGTGCGCCACTGCAGGGGAGGCCCCGGCAGTCCGAGGAGAACAGTCCGAGGAGAGAAACGTGATTGGAGAGATGCATGGTGCAACAGCTATCATAATAAGCCAAATTTGTACGCAGGCAAGTCGTTCACGTATGGTGCACCGAGTCCGGGTGCCGAGTGGCGACTATGCACACGGGGTCTCGCTAACGCTATGATAAAGAGCGACCTATTATCCTTGCTCTTTGTTGAGGATATGAACGAATTCCAGTTGTTTGGCCACAGCCCGAGAAGAAGATAAACTGTGCCTGTGTTCGAGGCATAGGGCCGCGTGCAAACGTAAGTCGATTGAGATGCACTTAGGATCTACTTGGTGGCTAGTTCTCGCCCTGGCGAGCTCCCCGTGCAGCATCGCGCGAACCCAGCTCGTTTACACGCCAAGCCACTTCGTCGCGGCGCTGGCAGATGATACTGTCGACAAGGTGCGGCTTGAGACTTTGCAGCTGTTGTCCCAGGCTCTTCCCAGGCTCTTCCCAACCGTTCCGCGCCGAAACATGCTTATGGGACGACGAGCCAGGTCGCTGGCGCGCCATAAGTCCATAATGCATTGTCTCTCTGGGCGGCAAATCAAGAAGCTTAGTATGCTTGTCGCGTTGCGGCTCGTCACCTCGGGACCAGCGGGACTGCACGCCTTAGCCAAGTCCTCCCCCTCCCCCCCCCCAGGCAATGTTTCTATAGACGCTCCTTTTACCCCGGGTCTAGCTGGCGGGCTACCTCCATATAAAGCATGGCACCACTTGCCTCTGCTGATGGCCGGGGCCATGATGTACTGAAGAAGTCGTTGCGAAGTGTCACCTTGCAAGCGCCATAGTCATGCGTGTCCCAGCCACCACACTTCCGCCGGGTCCACGACTCCAGCCTTGTCCCACCCCGCAAGCAACGCACACCCCGAAACTCCCTTCCCAGCCACCATTCGTACTGACCATCTGCATAAACTGCCGTAACGCGTGTTTGGGTGTTCCCAATGATGCAGGTCCAGGTGGAAGTGCCGCTGGTGGCCCTGACGGAGGACGTCTTCCAGAGGTCGGGCGTGCGTGTGCCGGTCTACATCAACCGGACCGTAACCGTGGTGGGCAGCCCGCAGCTTCCAGAGTGGCCAATGCTGCAGTTCATGGCCTGGCACACGGTAGGTGCCTCTGTGCGCTCCATCCACAGCCGGGTTTCATACCATGCTCCATGACGAGTGCCCGTGTCAGCGGCAGGCGTAGGGCGGGGTCGGCTGGAACGGCTGGATAGCGCTTACAGCGTAGGAACAAGCTAACTGGGCAACCCATGCAATTGTGCGTATACCCTTCCCCTTGTGCTCTCCAAAAGCACTGAGCGTGCGCGGTTTTCGTCATAATACGCGTGCCTACTTCCGTGTGCTTTCCTGCTAGGCAGACTCGCACGCATACACAGGTACACGCATGCCGTACATACACAGACCCCCGTCTGCGTCACATGAACCTACCCTCCTACCAAACTGCTCCTGGGCTCTGCTCCTGCACCCACCTACAGGTCGAGCTGTGCGCAGGTGTTACACTGCTGTTCACCAATGTGATCATACAGTACAACGTGCTTGACAGCCCCGCGCGGGTGAGCAGCAGGAGCTGTGCCATGATACACGCCCCCTTCACGACAATCTGACCGTTCCATTGCATGCGCGTGGTGGGCCGTTGTCTCATCGTTGCGGTTCCGCTGTCTACCTTTGCTCATGTGTAGGCGAAACGGCCCCTCACATGCCGCCGCGTCCTTCATCCCGTCCTGTCGCAATGCATGCAGACGCCAAACCTGTACCTCTTCGCGCCCTCCAAGGCACCCAACCTGGGCCCAAACGGCACGCGAGTTGTTCTACAGGCCGCCGCACTAATACTACGTAAGTCTGGCAACCTAATTGCGGCTCGTGTCCAGCCGCGGTTTTTATCATGTGTCAAGTGGGCGTACGTACGCTTTTGCCCTGCTAAGTACATCCCATATTCACTCGAATACTTAAATGAACGATTGCTTGCAACTTTATTGGCCGTTTGCTTGCTTGCAGCGTCGTGTTTACCTGTGCGGCTGCGCAGTCAGGTGCGCGTGAGATAATATGCGGGCCTCATGAGCAGGGCTGGGGTAGCAAACGGTCAGACCCAGGGCGGCGGAAGGGGCCCAAGGAAGATAAGCTGGGGCAGGGAACAAGAACGGGTGTCAGCGTTCCCGCGGCTGGATGAAGGGTTATACCCGCCGTGCAGTGGCTTGGGAAGGGTTATATGGCGGCTCGATGGGCGGAGGATGCATCTGTGAACAATGCTGCAAATAAACATCCTCATTCACGGGGCTGGGCAAGGGCATGGGGCAAGGGCATTGCGCTGGGAGCAGGGGCTGAGACACTCGGCACGGAGGCTTTAGAGATAGGAAGCGAGCAACGCTGGCCAACTCGCACTTTGATCGCCTGCAATACCTCATTTCTCCAGGATGCCCTCTGTCGTACTGCGTGTGCAGAACTTGGTGCCAGTTGCAAGGCCCGTCTGGGAGGGACCCGGGCCGCAAACTGCACAGCTCTACCCCATGAAAACTTCATGTTCGAACTCGGTAAGCAGGATTGCACGCACAGATGTAGTGCCTGCCGCTGGACTGGCGCTCGTGATCGGTTTGCTCATTGGAACAAACCCGCACAAGCATGGTGACTTGCAGCGCTCTGCCGATTGTCCCCCGCCGCCTCCAGACTGACGCCCCTGTCTTAGAGCGATGTTGGCAGTCGGTGAGTGTTCTTGGGCTTAGTGCTTGGCATGTACGCATGCGTTTCCAGCAGTGTCTTTTGCGCTCGGCTATCATGCACCGTGTGGCGGGTGCATGGGATGCGGGCGGAAGGCATGTTAGGCAAGCGGTCCGTACTTGGCTAATATGTCCCAACAACCTCACAACCTCAACCACGACGTGTGCGTGCCTACCCTGTCATTATGTGCAGGGTATGTTACTGCAGCAAGGTGCGATGACAGGACGTACGGCATACACATTCTGTGACCAGTCTGTGCTTATGTCGGTTCAGGTCGCGTAAGGCACGTGCAATGGCTTGTGCCAGATAGTCTAGATAGGGAAAGCCTGGGAAAGCTTCAATTACATCTTGCTTCAATTACATCTTGCTATGTACCAGTGTGTGTGCCTGCTGACCTGTAATCGTCGCAACTGCTGTGGGCCACAGATTACGCCTACCCTGGAGCTGAAAGCGTAAGCGGGGTGTGGGGATAGATGGGGTAGCAATGCCTGACATGCGCCTAGCGGCCTAGTAACGCAACCAAGAAGGGTGCAGAACCAGCTTTGTGTGTGCAATATGTTCACAGGCTTTTGACGGCACGGTAGTGGCCAACAATGTCACACTGCGCTTTCTGGACGTCAGCATCCTGTGTCAGCAGGTGGACAGGGTATCCTTTGCCGGTGGCAGGCAGGCCGCTTTCGTGTGATACATTCCGGTGGCAAGCACTCGTGTCTAGCTGTGCATGGGCACAGTCAGCGCGTTTGCGCTGACTTCTTATTCTGGGTGCTGAGTGTGATGATATATTCTGCATGCAGGTAGTGACCGATGAGTGCTTAGTCAGCCTTGGACCATACGGTGAGTTCACAGCTTGACAGGGCGACCCATCGATCCTGCCGAGCACCGATGCCCCTTCGCATGCTGGGCCGTGTATGGCTTTCGCCAACGCGGCTTCGTCCATCGCACACAGCCTCCAACCCGCCTGCATACCTCCGCACTTTGGCCGGGCGCCCAGAACGCCAGGGGCGGGGCGCTCCGTCGCCTCTTAATGATCACTGCGCACACCGCCTTGCCTAACGTAGCTAGCTCCACGATGGCCTCTCATACGCTCATGTTTTCCGCGAACGCTCACTGTACAGGCTGCCTGGTGTACGTCAATCGGCTGATGTCTGCTCAGCCGCTGGTGCCGATCTCGGCGCAAATGCGGGCAATCATTGCACAGCAGCAGCAACAGGCTGAGTCCGGCAGCGTGCCCATGTATGCGTTAGCCGGCGGCGGCGTGCCAGCCTCCTCCACGGCTGAAGGAGGGAGCAGCAAGCCCGCGGTGCTTGCTGGCGCTGTCGTTGGAGGTGGGCACGTCCGCATGCCCGCGTGTTCACTCTAGCATCTGTTTCCACATCGCACCTCATGTGTGTGTACTGGGGTCGCGGCGGCTGCAGAAATCAGCCATTGGGGGCGCCACGGGGGGCGTGCCAGCGGCCATGGGGGCCATACGCACATTGCCTTATGCCACGTACACGTATGGGATGGAAGCGTATCACTACTGCTTTGCCCGCTCGACATCGGGTTTCACTCATGCCCTCGCTCTCCGCTGACAGGGGTTGCTGGGGCGGCGCTGCTGCTGGCGGCGGCGGCAACTGCGTTTCTATCGTATCGCCGCAGGAAAAGGCTTCGGCCGAACCAGCACCAACAAGGTCGGCTATTGAAGCGCGCAGGTTCCGCTGATGTGAGCGGGCATTGCGACAGCAAGCACCACCAGAAGGGATGCGGCAACGATCCGTCTGTAGTGGTGGTTCTTGATGGGCCCGATGCTAAAACTGATGACGGCTCCAGCAGTTACGCAGGTGAGCATTCTCCCAACACTCGATGCCCCAGGCCTGCGGCCTCGTGCAAATACAGGTTGCGGTGTGCAAGCATGCGGCCTATGTTGGCTTGCCTCGTTTGAACCGCGGCCCGCACCTATGATGATTCGTGTGCTCATACTGCTGGTGCATGCACTCGCAACATTTGCCATTCCTGGACGCAGACAGCACAAGCTCCGCCTCGACATCACCTGCGACGCCCCTGCCTGCCGCTGGTCGGCAGGGGTCTCCCGGGCCATCTGGGTCGCAGCCGCAGCAGCACGCGGATGCCGGCTGGCGACTGCCGGACTTGGTGGTCTCGAGCGCGCCGCTGAGGGCGGGGCTTGAAACCCAGTTTGTGGTGGTGTCACGGGGACACGCCGCAGACGCCCCTGCGGACATCACAGCCCAGAGTATGGCGCCAGGGTTGCCCCGCAGCTGCGCAGCGGGGTATGCGGATCAGGGCGCCGCGACTCCCGGCGAGGCACCACTAACCCGTTGCGCAAAGAGCTTCAGCCGAGCAGCAGCACTCGTGTGCGAGCCCCAGGAGCACCCCCAGCGCCGCGCTGAGGCAGCGCGTGCGGGGACTGAGGCGCTACGCGCGCCTGATGTGTTTTCCAGCACCGGCAGCAGTACCAGCACCGGAGCTTCGGCAGGCAAGGGCTCTGCAGTCCAGCCAGCGTCAGCACTCACCAGCACCTACGCGTCAGCACTGGCGGTCTTGTGGCTCGGCCGCACCAACATCGAAAGTCTGCTGACTGCATCGGGCGGTGCGGACCCATCCCCATGGCCAACTGAGGACGCAGCTACACCACCTGGCTTCGGCGATGCCGCTCGCAACACGGACGCAGTGGTTGAGCCGGCTGCGCAAGTGGCCGTGTCGGTAGCGAACGCGGCTGCAGAGGTTGCCTCCACAGGCACGCCCGCGGCCGCCGTGTCGCTGCTGCTGCCCCCTCTGACGCTGGGCGCGGAGCCGCCGGCGCCGCCGGTGGAGGTGGTGGAGCTGCTGCCGCACAAGCTGGGCAAGGGCAGCTTCGGCCGCGTGCTGGAGGGCCGGTATCGGGGGCAGCGGGTGGCTGTGAAGCAGGCCCTGGACCTGCATGACGGCCTCACACTGCCGGTAGCGTCCGTGGTGGCGTCTTTCCTGCAGGTGGGTGGGGGTTGCATGTTTTTAGGTGACATGGGAACCGCTCATGTGCTGACGCGCCCGCCACTCCTGTCCATCCACAGGAGGTCCAGGTCATGGGGCGCTGCACGCACCCCAACATCACCACGCTTCTGGCTGCGTGTCTGGCTCCACCCAAGCTGTGCCTGGTGATGGAGCTGATGGACACAAGCCTGGAGGCACTCATCTTCGGGGGGCCGCCGGGGCACCTGCTGCCGCTGCCAAAAGTGCTGCACATTGCCATACAGATGGCCCGCGGCCTCGAGGTGCGTGGCTCGTTTTGTAGGTTGCCCTGCCACGCGATATGGCAGCCCGGGTGTGTTATGTCTGTAATAGCTAACTAGGCAGGCCCAAGACTAACTCAACTTTGGTCCTGCGCCGCATCCCTCCTCGGCTGTGTTTCGCAGTACCTGCACCCCACCGTGATCCACCGCGACCTCAAGCCTTCGAATGTGCTCATCAGCAACCCTGGCGGCGAGCACCCTATCGTAAAGCTCACGGTACGTGTATGGCGCACACGCCTGCGTGGGCATGGTCCTGGTGGAGGGAAGCGTCTACACGCGCTTGTGGCGGGGACCGGCTGGAACATGAAAGGAGGCTGAACGCGAGCAAGCGACCTGCCCACGCCGTACGGCATGTGTGCGCACAGGACTTTGGGCTGTCGAAGATCTCTGAGATGACACTGGAAACGGCCCACCCAGAGGCGGGCACACCGGCGTACCTGGCACCGGGTAAGGCGCTCCTCGTGTGCTGTTGCCAGCTGCCCGCTGCAGCTGCCAGCAGCCAGAAGTGGTTGAACACAAGGGAAACTTTGTCTGCGGGCCCTTACTGACTGCCGTTGCCTGTGTGGCTTCGCTGCAGAGTGCTTTGACATCACCAACAACAAGTTGACGCACCAAGTGGTGAGTGCGCCCAACCTGCCCAATGCCCACGCAAGCAAATTGAAGACTGCCTGTTATGTACCGCGTGCTGCACCGGGGCTGCATCACTTCGACCGCACCCACCAACACCAAAGCAAAGCCCAAGTGCGATGTTCTTCACATGACGGACATGTGGTCATCCAATACGCGTTGCGCACCCCCTCGCCGTCCTCCACAGGACATGTACGCGTTTGCCGTGTGCATCTGGGCGATGCTCACGGGGGAAATCCCATGGAAGAATCACAACGTGGTGTCTGTAGCCTACAACGTGCACATGGGCAGGCGGCCGCCGTTGGACTTGACAGATGACGTCCGCTGCCCGCGCAAGCTGCGCAAGCTGATCGAGCAGTGCTGGGATGCAGAGCCGCGCCGCCGTCCTGCGGTGAGCGGCGCGGGTGCAGGGAACGTTGGGGCGCATTGTGTGTTCTCAGGCATCCGACCATGTGTGTACTGCAACAACAATGCTGGAGGCGGTCCATGAGACCATGGCCGTAGCACCAGCAAGTCTTTACGTCGTGGATGCTTGTGCATGACTGACATGGTCGTACTCGTGGGCCACCGCACGCAGGCGGCTGAGGCTGTGAAGGAGCTGCTGGTCGTGCGGGAGCAGCTGCTGCTGATGCCGTCTGGGAAGTAAGGAACGTCACACGTTGACGTAGCCTGGAGGCTTGTGGCGCCGCTGGCCTTCGCTGGCATGCCAGTGTCAGTCGGCAACATGCCAGAATTTCAGGGACGCGCTGCTCACGATGGGAACCAGGGGGGGCGAGCCTGGCCAGGCTGCGGGTGACATGTGGAGTACCCGCGCTTGCGCTGGCGGGTGTTGAATTAGGTGTTGGAGCCTTGGGGGCCGCCGGGCCGGTAACGGAGTTGGATGTGAGTATGCTACGGCTTAGCAAGGCATTACATGAGGATGTACAAAGGTTTGGATCCGTGCGGCCCCATCGCCTCCTTATGATAAATTTATGGCGGCGTGTTGAGAATCATGCCATGGACTGTATCAAGCAGGCACATGGTCAAACTGGCACGCATGCCATTTTATTGTTGCTGCAGTGCATGTTCAGCATGGTTGCATACTGCTGCCACAGAGCATGTGCATTTGCAGATCATGCTGCTCAACAGAACCAATATGCTGCCACAGAGTATGTGCATTTGCAGTTAATGCTATTCAACAGAGTCTTGCTTGAGCACGAGAACCATAAAACTACAACATTTGCTGCAGCATCCTGTGTTTACCCCGGCGGCTGCCCGTGCTGGCTGCACTTGCTGAGGGATGCATGGCTTTAATGACTTCTGGCACGCATCAGGGCCTGTCGACGGAGGGGAGCGATTGCCCTGCTCAACCCATTTAAGTTTGCTTATGTTGTATTTAAATTAATAATTGAGCCCCGCATCCTGACACGGGGCAGGGTGCCTGGGCAACAGGTGCAGCAGGATAGGGATCGGTGTGCGCAGTGGGCTCGTAATTCTCTTGTTCACGCTGGTGCTCGTCGTAGAGTGCAGGCAGGGCACCGCGCGTGCGGCTGCGGTGTTGTAGCTGATGCGTGACATCAGATGCAGTGCGCCCTGTAGGGCGGCTTAAGCGCCGGTTGTCTGCTCTGGTGCCTCTGCCTGGCTGCTGCATGCCGTAGATTGCGGAGAGGTGCCGATATGGGTTGTGCGTGGGAGCCAACTGACGTGGGCGTGTTCCTGAGAGGAGGGTCAAGGGAAAGAGGAGACGGAGGGCGGGTCCAGGAGCAGAGGCACGCTGTTGGCAGGCAAGATACAGGAATCTCTTGTTGCAATGAGCGTGGACGACACCTGGAACTGATACCGTACTGGCCCTGGTTTCACACTTCACCCTAGCTGTGGGTGCGAGTGACCGACAACAGGCAGCCGGGCAGCCGAGGCTTGATGCCACTGGCCCGTGAGTCCCTGCATGGTTGCTTTGCCATTGTGGGGCCCAGTCAGTGCAGGTTGCAGGGCAGGATCCACGTACTGAAGGCAGGGCTTGAGGGCTGACTGGGCTGGCAGGGAATCCAAGCAAGTGTGGCGTGGTTTGAAGCAACGAAGTGCTCTGACACCCATCTTGGATGGCATGTTTTGAGAGGTTGCGGGCCATGCCCTGGGGCGCAGACAGGATGTCATCCTCCTGAACACCTCGCCTGGTCCAACACACTGACCCGTGCCACTGTTAAAATGCCTGTAGCATGGTAGCACAGTTCTTCGTCCCGTATCTGCGTCTGCTACGTTCAGCATTGAGACGTGTCGAGTTCCAAGTTAGGCTTGAATTCAGATTTTGGACTGTGTCAAAAATCGGGTTTGGGGGCGCCAATGGGGCTGCCGAGTTCGGCCCATGCGCATGGGTGGGAGCATGGTCGAGGTGTGGATAGAGTAAGGGATGTTGAACCAATTTCCAGGTTGTTTCTTATCTACGGTCTTACTAGCTCTTTACACGGCGAGCCGAGACAGGTTCAGGCCGGCCACGCGTTGGGCCAGTGTGCCGGCGGAGTAGAATCGAGTTTGACGTCTTGCGTAGTTTTACTTCCTTCGTGGGTAGCGATTCAGGCTAGGGGGGCGGTAGGCGCGGCGCTGGCCCGTCTTTCGCAATGTGGCCTCCGGCTCCGGTGACCTCGAGGCTAAGCGAGCATGGCTTCAAACGTGTCTTGGGATGACACCCGAGCGCACGCAGTCACAGCGGCTCATTGTTGCTAACGGGATGCCCGCCTCCATCTCAGGTCTATACCACCGGCGGGCTCGTCGTCGGCAGCCCGACAGGCTCAGGACGCCGACAAGGCCACTCGTGCAGACGCTTTGGCTGACTTCCACGCGGCAGCAGAGCAGTCGACTTCAAAGAGGAGGCTAAATGCGACACCCTGGAGCAGCTGGATAAATCTGGGCGAGCTGTAGATACAGCAGGCCGGCAGCACGGCGGAGATGGCGGGCATGCACACGGGGGCAAGCCGTGCGAGGGCCAGGGGGGCGCGGGGGCCGCCGGGGCCAGCCCGCCAGGCGCGCTGGGAGTGACCGGGGCGGGAGGGACGACGGGTTCGGGAAGACCGACGGCCACTCTGCAGCAGCACCACCACCACCACCAGCACCACCACCACCACCACCACCACCACCACCACCACCAGCAGCAGCAGCAGCAGCAGCAGCAGCAGCAGCACCACCACCACCACCACCACCACCACCACCAGCAGCACCAACAGCAGCAGCAGCAGCAGACTCAGCTGCAAGTGACCGGGGCACCAACTGCTGGCGTTGGTGCCAGCCGCCTCCACGGGGATGGGGCTGGCCGCCGGACTGCGGCCGGCCGCCGGTGCGCTGGCGGCGGCGCAGTTGCCGAAAGCCTCTGGCCAAGCCTACCCGTGCTTCAGGGCGTGGACCATTCCGGGCCGCCGGGCGTCAAGCGGCCTAACCTTCACTCAGTGCCCGGTCCTGGACCCGCGCCGCACAACCCGCAGCTCTACGGCATCGTCATCACAAAGATCCGGCAGGGCGCCGCCGCCGGGGCCCACCGGCGCTAGCTACCATCGGCTTCCGTAGAGGGCTTGCCCGGCCCAGCCCCATGTGGGCCTGCCCGTTCGTCTCCCGGGCCTGCGGCAGAGCCGGCTCCTATGGAAGGCTTGCTGGTGAGCTGGCGGCGCGTTGTTGTTGCCTTGCTAGTCGGTGTGGGGAAAGCAGGGGCACAACCGTAGTGGCAAGTCCCAGCGCGGGTACCTCTTAGATCCTTCCTCAGGGTTACAGAGGCGCTGATGCACGTTACGGTCCCCTGCCGCCGGGGTATCGGGGCGTTTGGGCGGTCACGTAACGAGCCCCCTTCCTCGGGGCCCCCTGCGGTGGGCAGAGGCGTGGGCTGCCACGGTTGATGTGTATTAGAGGAGGGGCGTGAATGGGGCGGATCACAGGCGGAGAGTAACGGAGTTGGACGGGGTTCGACCGGGGAGAGTAGGGGAGAGTAACGGAGAGTAACGGAGAGGAACGGAGAGTAACGGAGTTGAAGAAGGTGGCGTCGGGGTAGGACTAAGGGCACCCTCCTCGGGTAGAGGCGCTGATGCACGTTACGGTCCGCTGATGCACGTTACGGTCCCCTGCCGCCGGGGTCATTGGGGCGCTTGGCCGGCGTTAGGGCCCCCCTCCTCGGGGAGACAGAGGCGCTGATGCACGTTACGGTCCCCGCCCCAAGGGGGTGTGGTGTTTACGGGCTGCCGCCTAGTGCCTACTCCTTCCCACAGGTTCTGCCATCAATCCATCGGCGTTCTGGACCCGTCGGCAAGGCGCTACATGGCCTTCCGGCACCCCGGCACAAACGCCATTCAGCGTTGGGTGGCGCCAGCCAGAGCCCCGCCATCCCGCGCCCCCTCCTGTCATGCTCGGCTTCGGCCACTCCGTCGCCTCAGCTCCCACCTCTCGTTCGCCTAACCGAGGCGGCCGTCGCTGACTTGCAGTTCTGGCTGGGGCTGCTTGACTGCGACTGCGCATCGCGGTAGACCTCAACATGGTGTTGGGGGTTTTGAGGACCCCGACGGGGCGGTGGTCTACATCGATGCAAGCGCAGGGCTGGCAGGCGGCGCCCTTGACCTATAGTGCGGCGGCCGCCCGTACTGGCGGCGGCGGCGTACCCCGGCGGCGTGTTCGTGTGCCGGCGCTGCCTGCTGGCGGATGCGGCGCTGGAGGAGCTGGCGGGAAGGGCTGTGGCGGCGGTGGCGGAGTCGTCCGCAGAGACGTACCAGTCGCACCGCCGCCGCGTAGTGCAGTACGCGGAGTCGGTACTGCGTATTCAGCACACGCAGTCTCCCGCGCGGCCCGGGCACGGACCTTAACCGCGCACACGTCTGCATGTTCCTGGCCTGGGCGGTGCAGAGGTACGCTGTCAGCACCACCGACGGCACACTTTCGGCCCTGTCGGACTGGCAACGGGCCCGGGGCGTCCCAGCGGCAGCAGCCATCCGCCGAGACCCGATGGTGCGGCGCCTCGGGGTGCAGATTCAGCGGGAGGCCGCGGGCTCGGTGGCGGCCCAGCCCCAGATGAAAGCCCCCGTTCCCGATCGGGCTGCTGGTATGGCTCGTGGCTTGGCTGGGCACCACCAACGTCTCTTGCTGTAGCGCAGCAAGCTGGCCGGGCGGCAGCTGCAGGACGTGTGGTACCAGGCGGACCAGAAAGGGGGCGGAGCCACACTGGAGGCGGTGCGGCGTTTTGTGACGGTGCGGCGTTTTGTGACGGTGCGGCGTTTTGTGCAGCCGGGGGCGGGGGCGCGCATGCGGATTGTGGGCCGGATGTGACCGGCCAACTGAGGGTGGGGGGAGTGGCCTCCGCATGCGCCGAGAAGGGGTGCGGAACGGGCGAGCTCGCCGGCCGCGGCCGGCGGGGCAGCACGGTTCTTCCCCCACCCTGATGTTGGCGTCTCCCCCGGGGGCAATACAGTTGTGCCTCTTTAATGTTTGGAAAGGAGGTGTAGGTAGGGAGGTTGTGACACACGGGTGGCGGATGTGGGACATGCACGATCGGAGACAGAGACGGGAGAGACACGCCGGGTTGGGGGCTGAGACGGACTTTATATTGCAGTTGTGCGTATTTCCCAACGCTTCTGGTCTCGGAATCAATAAGGCCGGAGAGTGCAGCCCATTGCGAAGCAAAATTCAGATTTTGGACTGTGTCAAAAATCGGGTTTGGGGGCGCCAATGGGGCTGCCGAGTTCGGCCCATGCGCATGGGTGGGAGCATGGTCGAGGTGTGGATAGAGTAAGGGATGTTGAACCAATTTCCAGGTTGTTTCTTATCTACGGTCTTACTAGCTCTTTACACGGCGAGCCGAGACAGGTTCAGGCCGGCCACGCGTTGGGCCAGTGTGCCGGCGGAGTAGAATCGAGTTTGACGTCTTGCGTAGTTTTACTTCCTTCGTGGGTAGCGATTCAGGCTAGGGGGGCGGTAGGCGCGGCGCTGGCCCGTCTTTCGCTTCCCACCCGCCCACCCTGCGATAGCCGGGCGTAGACTCGGGTAGGACTGGTGCTGCACCGGGGGGGAGTGGCCTCCGCATGCGCCGAGAAGGGGTGCGGAACGGGCGAGCTCGCCGGCCGCGGCCGGCGGGGCAGCACGGTTCTTCCCCCACCCTGATGTTGGCGTCTCCCCCGGGGGCAATACAGTTGTGCCTCTTTAATGTTTGGAAAGGAGGTGTAGGTAGGGAGGTTGTGACACACGGGTGGCGGATGTGGGACATGCACGATCGGAGACAGAGACGGGAGAGACACGCCGGGTTGGGGGCTGAGACGGACTTTATATTGCAGTTGTGCGTATTTCCCAACGCTTCTGGTCTCGGAATCAATAAGGCCGGAGAGTGCAGCCCATTGCGAAGCAAAATTCAAGGTTTTTCTGCGGAATCGAGCCCCATGGTTCGCCAGTTTCGGCATGGTAATAGAACCGGCTTGATAGCCTGAGTTGCCTGCACACAGACACATCGTGTCCCTTGTCGTGACTGCGTAATATGAGATTAATGCACTAAGGAGGCTGACGAGAGCGTTGTCTCAGACATTTTGTAGACATTTTGTAGACACTCTTGTGTTTTCAAGGAGCTCGTAGCCCATACTCGCTGCACTATGAAAACGTATAGGGCTAGTAGACAATAGTATAGAGGCTTGCCTCTTGGCTATGCGTCCGCGCACACGCCCCAGTTATGCCAGGACGCCTGGTTTTGGTGGCCTTCGCTCTTGCTGAGATGTTTTCGATAATGACAGTATGAGCGTGAGGTGCTCTTGGCCGCGGCTGGAGTGCACTGCGATGGTCGCTTGCCCAGCTCGTGTTTGGCAGCGGGCGAGAAGCGGAGGCGCATTCCTTCTGTTTTGCGTTGCTCTACTTGCGGCAGGTAATGCGTTCGACGGCTCTGCCGTTTGCGAAGTCTCAAAATAAAACAGTATCGGGTTCAGACCAGGACCAGTTTACACTCATTCGCATTCTTACACTGGAATGCAGGCGTTTGCGTGGGCGGGCAGGCACAGGCCTCGACAACCGGCACAGCGGGACCCCCGCCCCCGCTTCGTGTGCTCGCCACGCTCGCGTCCGCCCCACGCCCCCCCTCGCCCTCACCGCCCCCGCCCGCACCTGAGCCGCCACGGCAGACCGTGCTGCTATCTCGCCTGGACGCCGTCACGCGTGAATCCATCTGCGCACTGCCTGGCAACGCCTCAGCGGGCTGCGTCGACACGCTGAGTTGGGTCATCGACCTGGACCCGTTCCCGCTGACCGTGGGCGGTTCGGCCCCAGCTGTCGGCAGCTCCGGCGCCGGCTTGCGCTGCATCGCTGGCGTGGATCTGGGTCTGGGTTGCCGCTGGCCCAGCGTGAGCGCCTACCTGGTGTCGGGCGAGGCGGACACGTACACCTACAGGCCCCTGGAGCTGGCGGTGCGCGCGCCCGACATCTCTCAGGCGTTCCAGGTGCGTGGGCAGGGGCGGGCGTACGTTGGGAGACACGCGCAAGTGCTTGTGGTTATAGGAGCTGCACGCGGGCTCCGGTAAGGGGCACTGCCGGTAGCGGTGCGGGGGCAACTGCCCTGCACCGCTTTCCGTGTGCATCAGACATCCTTTTGGTTGCTCCTGCAAAAGCCACACCTTGGCAGCAACATGCCCAGCCTCATCCAGTCCCACCAATCAAGTGTTCATGTGCCCATGCCTGTGTTTTCACGCGCTGCAGCTGGGCTACACGGACCAGGCGGCGGCGCTGCTGCGGCAGCTGGAGGGCTTATCGGTGCGCTGCACGGCGCCGGCGCCGCCAGCCGTGTACGCGGCCTTCCTGTTGGAGCCGCTCATCATGGCGCTGGCTGCGGCGGGCGTGGACACCGGCACCAACGTTACTGACATCCTCGCAACTATCGCCGCCGCATCCGGGCGGCCGCCGTCGCCGCCCTTGCAGCGGTCGCCGCCGCCGCCGCCGCCCCTGAACGGCTCCGCCGGGGCGGTGCACAACAGCACCATGCCGTCATCGCCGCCGCCGCGGCCCGTGGCATCGCCGTCACCTCCTCCGCCGCCGCCGGCGGGCTCGAGCCTAGCCGCAGCTACAACGGCGGGCGGAGGTGGCACAGCCGCCAACGTCAGCGCCCTAAACGCCACCGCCAGCCTCAACTTCACGTACGCGGGCATTCGCAACGCCTCCGACCCAGCCTCCTACTTCTCCCGCCTCTATACCGCGCCCACCACGCCGCCCTCGCGGCTGCGGCGGCTGTCCATCAACGACTGCGGGCTGTCGGGCCAGATGCCGGATGACGCCACGTGGTTACAGCTGCCCTTCCTGGAGCGGCTGGACCTCAGCCGCAACCTGCTGTCCGGCACGCTGCCGCCCACCTTCGGGCCCACGCCGCCCATGGCGCACGTGAACCTGTCGTACAACCGCATCACTGGTAGGACCACGCTCAGTTTGCTAGGGATAACTTGTATGTGCTTTTCATTGCGCCGCCCGGGGTCGCCGCCGCCAAACCCAAAACACGCGTGATTGTGCCGGCCGGCCCGAACACCCCGTGCGCAGGCCCGCTGCCATCCACCCTGAACCGCTACGGCGGCTGCGGACGTGTGTTAGACCTGTCCTACAACGACCTGCGCGGCCGCATACCTCGCGCCTGGCTGGACGGCGCTTGCTCGGCGTCGGGCAAGGATGCCGGCAGCATCACGCCGCGTACCGCCGCCACCGCCGCCGCCGCCGCCGCCCCCACCGCGGCCTCCTACCTCGGCACGCTCGACACCTCCAACCCGGCAGCGCAGTCACTTGCAGCTG
Organism: Chlamydomonas reinhardtii; assembly: GCF_000002595.2. Taxonomy (NCBI): domain Eukaryota; kingdom Viridiplantae; phylum Chlorophyta; class Chlorophyceae; order Chlamydomonadales; family Chlamydomonadaceae; genus Chlamydomonas; species Chlamydomonas reinhardtii. The sequence goes on from NC_057012.1 coordinate 2,944,598, forward strand.
CGGCGGCGGAGGCGGCCGCCGGCGGCATCTTTGGCGCCGCCGCCCTGGCGGGCAGCGGCAACACAGTGGTGTCCGCGGCGAGCCTGGTGGAGGACCCCACGGCCGGCGCCGCGGCCGCCGCCACCATCACGCTGAGCGGCTCGGGCGCCTTCTGGATGAGCTACAGCCATTCGTACGGCTTCGCCGGCGACGGCTGCCCGCCCGACGGCGTGTCGTGGGGCTCCGACCCCGACCTGCACGCGGCCGTGATCACCACCTCACCCGCCTTCGCCGCGCTGGCGTCAGCCGCCACCGGCAGCAGCGCGGGCAGCAGCTACACGCGGCCGTACCCGTTCTCGATGCTGCTGTACGGCAACCCGCGACTGCAGACGCCGGGTGACCGCGGCGTGACGTTCGCGGCGGCCTTCACGCGCTCGCTGCAGTTCGGCATGCACGACAACGCCTGCACCGCCTTCCAGCCGCTGCCCGAACTGCTGTGGCTGTGGGGCAGCTTCGGTGCCGCGGGCGTGGCCGTGCTGTTTGCCGCCATCTTCTACGCGGCCTGGCAGTGGAAGACCAACCGCTCCAAAGTCACGCCCTCTAATGCAGCTGCTCAAAGTAGGCGGCCGTCCATGGCGGCGGGCGCGGCGCCACCTCCAGCAACGGCGCCGGGAACTGCAGCCCCGCCCACACACGGCGGGCGGCTGGGCTCTATGTCGGCCTCGGTGCCTACAGCGGCGGCCAGCCGCGTAGCGCTATCGGTGGCGCCATCGGGCCTCAGCCGTGCCGACGGCGCCGCGGTGGCGCCTTCCGGCCCGAGTGGCTGGACGGCGCCGACACCGGGGCAGGTGTCGGGCCCCAGCCGCACTGGCGGGTCCATGTCGGCGGCGGCGGCAGCGGGGGCGAACCGGGTGGCTGTCTCGGGGCCGAGCCGCGTACTTGCAGGCGCCGTGGCGGAGTCCGTGACGCCCTCTGGGCCCAGCAGTCGTGCCGCCGCCGCTCTGGCAGTGGCGCCATCCGGCCCGAGCCAGCGCCGCCAGCCGCCGCCGCAGCCTTTGCAGGCCGAGGGGTACGAAGAGGCGTATGAGGGCACGGGTGGAGCTGGCGCGGAGGATCAGGATGAGGAGGAGCGGGAGGGTGGCGCGGAGGAGGAGATCAGCGACGCGAGCGGCGCGCAGCAGAATGGCAATGAACAGCAGGTGTCGCACGCGGTACGTATGTGCGTATGTTGCGCCCGTATGCACGGTTCCATTGCAGCGCAAGCGTAGCGCACGGCTTACTGGTTTGAAAAGATGCGCGGCCCTTGTTTCTGCCTGCCCCATTCAATGTCCTGCCGCCGCCGCCATCTCGCGCCGCGCAGGCCGGCTACGAGGCTTACCAGCCCCAGCCCGAGGCAGCAGCAGTCGCCATGGGCGCCAGCGGCGGCATGGCGCGCATCATCATCGTGGCCCACGCGCGCGCCTACTCCCGCCGCGCTGTGGCCCGGCTGTCCATTTACGGTCGCAACGCCTACGATGTGACGGGCACCGTCACGCGCTGGGTGCTGCACGAGATCCCGTGGGGGCCCATGGCGCGTGCCGCCGCCGCCGTGGCGGCGCATGCGGCGGCCGGGTCCATGACGTACGTGCTGTCGCTCGAGTCGCGCCGCACGTACTGTAGCACGTTGGTGTCCTGCCTGCCGTGGCTCTGGGTGGTGCCGCCGGCGCTGGCGGTGCTGGCAGTTGGCGGCACGCTGTATCTCATGCGCGCCACTCGCGAGCTGGCAGCGACCATGAGCAAGCAGGTGGGCCAGGCGGTGGCAGACCAGGTGGAGGGCTCGGCGCACGGCGGAGGCAGCGGCGGAGCTGCCGCTGAAGGCGCGGCTGGAGGCGGAGGGCTGAGCCGCGGGCGGAGCAAGGCGGCGACGGAGCTTGAGGCGGAGCTTGAGGCGGAGGAGGCGGAGGAGGCGGCAGCCGCGGCCGGTGGTGCTTCCCGGAGGGAGGTGCACCGCAGCAGCAGCGGCGGCAACAGCGGAGAGACCGGCAGCGGCAGCAGCGGCACCGAAGGCACTGTCAGCACCGACGGCGTCACGCCGTCCGTACCCGTGCTGGCGGCGACTGCTGCGGCGTCGACGTCGCTCGGCTCCCGCCGTCACCCGCCGCCGCGGCCGTCGCCGTCGGCAGGCGTCGGAGAAGCGCAGGAGCGCTGGGTCAGTGGCCAGCGACGGGGTCCCGGCACCGGCACCGGCATGGCGCGCGAGGGCGACGGCGCTGCTATAGGCGGCAGCGTCATGCCGCGCTCGCCCACATGTGTGTCCTCGCCCAGCATCGCCGGCCCGGCGGGGCCGTCATCGGCTCTCAGGTCGTCAGTGTCGCGCGCGCCCTCGCAGCGCCGCGTGACGCTGGGTGGGGTGATGCCCACGCCCACTCCCATCCGCATCAACGGCAGTAACGACCCCAGCGGCGGAGACGTGCCGCCCAACCGCAGCGGCTCCATGCATGGCTTCTCTCTGGTCGCCAACACCAACAGCTTCGCGAACGGCCTTGGTAGCGCCAGCCCCAAGTCCAGCCCCAAGGCCTCCGGCACGGGCGCATTCGGCACTCCCGGCCCACACGACCTTGCTGCCGAAGGCGGCGGCAGCCAGCCCGGCAGTCCGCGCTCGCCCGCTTCCGTCCGTGGCAGCGCAATGCCCGGCAGCCCGCTGGGTGGCGGCGCCGGCGCCGGTGCGCCGCGCTCACCGCTAGGTCGTGGTCTGTCCGCCGTCGGTGGAGCCAGCGGCAACGCCGTGCGCGGCCGCAGCGCTCTGGCTGTGGGCTCAGCCCTGAAGCGGAACAGCGTGGACGAAGACGCCGTAGCGGTGGCAATGGCGAACGGCGGTGGCGGCAGCAGCCGCACCGGCACAGGCACGGGCATGTCGCCGGGCGGCGCGGCCGCGGGCGTGTCGCACCGTATCAGCAGCCCTATCTCTGGAGCGGGGGAATGCATGAGCCCGTCCGGCGCCCGGGGTCTGCGAGGCCCGGCCGGCAGCACCAGCAAGCGAGGTAGGCACGGCCTTGTAGGTGACGGTTGAAAAGCATTAGGCCTGATGATTGCTGCATGGATGCCCACACTCTTGCGCACCGATTGATCAAGCCGTTGTTTACCGCAGCATCAACAACCATGCCCAATTGCCCATGCATGTCAACATCGCACGTATGTTGCCCGACGTGCAGTGCTGATGGCGTCGGCAGGCGGCGGTGGTCCGCGCGCGGTCGCGGAGGCGCTCGAGTCGTCGTCACCGCCACTCTCCGATGACCAGACCGCCGCCGACCACAGCGGCAGTCCTAGAGAGACGGTGCTGGGACCGCAAACTCCAGCCCCGTCCAGGCCAAGCCCAAGCCATGCCGATAACACGGCTTCGGGACAGGGCGCGTTGACGCCAGCACAAACGTGCAGCGTCTCCGCACGGCGACTGGTGGTTCGCGCAGTGGGCGGCACAGCCTCACCAAGGCTCATGCGCAGCCACAACCACAACCACAGTCACAGCCCCCACAGCAGCCCGCGCAACTGTCGAGTCTCGGCGCAGCTGTCGATCGCGTCGACGGAAGACACGGCGCGCTACTGGGAGGACACGGACGGTGATGGCGGCGACGTGGATGGTGGTAGCCAGCTGGATGGGGTGCTGCCGCAGGCGGCTGCGGAGCAGCCGGTGGCGGCAGAACAGCATGCATGGCGGCTGCATGCTCAGATTGGGGTGGAAGGCGACGCCGGAGACGGTAAAACCGCCGGCGCTGAGCAGGTGCATCTCGAGCAGCAGCAGGAGGAGGCTGTTGGCTACTGGCAGACTCCATACGCATGCAGTGACGATGGTGGGCGGGTGCCGCGGCGCTCGGTCACTGCCGCGGCCCAGGTGGCGAGCTGGGACGAGCAGGAGGACTGGTATGGCGAAGCCGCGGCACTGGTCATGCGCGCTGCGGCACACGAGGCGCTGGCGGCGCGGTGGTTGCCGCGGTCCTGGTGTGAGCTGCTGCCGCCGCCTCTGGCGCGCTCCCTCAGCTTCTGGCTGCCTGGAGGAGGCGGGCCGGCGCTGCCGCACCGGGAGCTGCTGTTGGCGGCGCCGGCCGGTGTGCCGGTAGCTGAGGGACACGATGTCGGAGGCGCGGGCGGCGTCCGGTTTGCAAAGGGCACCGGCGGCAGCACTGCAGGCGGCGCGGAGGCGGATGGTGGTGGCACTGACAGGAGCCCACAGCACCAGTCGCGGTCCATGGGCGGCCGCCCGGCCGCGCTGACGGTGCCGCCAGGAATGGAGGGCAGCATTGAGTATGCCCACGCGCGCCATGTCCAGCTTGGCGCGGCTGCTGCTGCCGCGGCGCCGTACAAGCACTCACACGTGTATGACCCCGCAGCCCTGTCGGCGGCGGGCGGCGGCGCGCAGCTCAGCCCCGGCAGCGCTGCATCAGCCGCCGTGGCGCACGCTACGGCAGCGGCGGCAGCCCACGGGGGCAGGCGCTCCATGTCTCGGCACCCCAGCCGCGGCGCCGCCAGTAAAGGCGCCAGTCCCCTTACCAGCCCGCCTTCCAACGTGACGGCGCACCCATGGGGCGTGATGCCGGCACCGCCGATGCCGGGCCAGCAGTGGCACAGCATGCCTCCCGCGCAGCAGCAGTCGCCGGGCCTCATGCACATGGCCACTGCGTCAGTGCTGGCGCAGATGGCCCAGGGGCGCGCTCCCTACGGCGGCCCCATCAGCCCCGGCTCGCACGCCGCCGCCAACGGCCCCAACAGCGCCCAGGCGCTGAGCGGCAGCGCCAGCCAGCACTGGCAGCCGCAGCTGCCATCTCCGCAGCCAGGGGGCGCGCGGTCGACAGCACGGTCGCACAGTCGCCTGGCTCAGAACGCGGCGGCGGCAGCGCTAAGCGCCAGCACTGCCGCTAGCATGGCGGCGTCTGTGGCTGCCGGCGGCGTCAGCCGCCGGTCCTTGGCGGCTGCGGCCGCCGCAAACGCCGCGGAGCCTCCGTGCGCGCACGCACACGGGCACCTGCTCGTGCCGGAGCGGCGCGTTGCAAGCATGCCATCGCAGCGCCACTCGCCGAATGGCGGCCCGGCGTCGGCCATGGAGCCCGAGTCCTCCAGCATGGGGTTCCTTCTGGCGGGGGTGCCCGGCACAGGCACCGACGGCGACGGGGGCGGCGGCGGCGGCGGCGGTGGCGGCGGCCTGCCCGGAGCCATCGGCAGCACCCACAACTCCCCGGACCCATACTCGCGGGTGGCGAGTCGGCAGCGCAGCAGCAGGTGGCTGGAGCACCAGCTGACGGCGACCAGCCAACGGAGCATGGTGACGCAGCGGCCGTCCATGGCGGCGGCCGCCGCCGTTGCAGCCGCCAACGCGCAGAGCGCCGCCAGCATGACGGCGGCGGCGATGGCAGCGTCGGGGCCCTCGGCGGCGGCGGCGATGGCGGCGCAGCGGTCGCGGCTGCCCGGCTACGGCGCGGAAGGCTCCGCCCCCGCCGACTCTGCTGCCGCTGGCGCAGGTGCACCAGCGGACTTGCCCGCTGCCGGGGGCGCGCCTGGGGTTCAGATGGGCGGGGCGACGCGGGTGCGGCGGCTGCGCCCGGCGGCGCTGCTGGTGGTGCACGAGTACCTGCGCGACAGCACCCTGGGGCGGCCGGGCTCGGGTGCGGCTGCGCGGCTGCGTGCCATCGCACTTAGCGTTCTGGGTGTGCTGGGCTGGGCTGTGTTTGGCACGCCGCTGGCGCTCGCGCTGGCGGCGCCCACGGCGCTGGTCATCCTCGTGGACGCAACGCTGCACGTGCTGGCTGCCTCCGGCCGTCTGATCGCCGCTGGCGTCTCCCTGCTCTTCCGAGGCCCCGACCGCCGCTCGGCACTCGCGCGCCTCGGCTCCTACGGAAGCGGCGCGGCGTCTTCCGCAGCCGCCGCGCCCGTCGTGAGCAGCGTGGTGGTGGTGGGCGGCTACTCCGGCTGGGCGGCGTCGGTGCGGCTGGCGGCTGCCTTGTTCCTTGGGCTGCACACCCACGTGGCGGCGTGGGCGCTGTGCATTCCGCTGGCGGTGTTCACGGGCGCGCTGTACGGGCTGGGCTACGAGTGGGGCGCGGGCGCGGTGCCGCTGCCGTGGGTGTTCCTGGCCGCCAACGCGGGCTGCCTGGCGGGCGCGCTGCTGCTGCTGGTGGAGCTGGCGTTCGACATGCCTGCCTGGGAGCACGGCGTGTGCAGGTGCGTCTGTGCGCGCGCGCGTACGCACGGGAAGTATGGGCAGTTGGGCACAGTGTGTGAAGCATTCATTACGGCAAGGCCAACTGCTGAAGCGTCCCCTTTCTATTTACCTTTGGCTGTTTGCAGATATCCTTACGCGATGGCGGTTCGTGCCGCGGCGGAGTCTCGGCGTGCGGCGGCGAAAGCAGCGGAGAAACGTGAGACACCTCAGGAGGTTCCCGCGTGACAGAGTCACAGCGGCGCTTGTACTTCAGGTTGGAAGATTGCAATGATTTCTCAGTGATTTTGTAGGTTGTCTGGCATTTATAGTGTGTGGCGGGCGGCGATGTCGACTGTTGTCTTCATATTATATGTCAAGCCGAACAGGTGATGTAGCTTGAAATGTAGATGTTCAAAGCAATCATGGCATCTGGTCATGCTCATGTTAGCTCAAGCCTCGAAGTCGAGGCCATCTGCTGTTCTTGACGTGATGCATACCTGCAGTCAAGCACACAGGTGAACACAGCTGTGTTGGTGCACTGTTCAACGCGCCTTTGGGGGCGGGGCACTTCAAGCCCACACCCTGCGCGATTCATTCTGCATTGTATACTCACCTGGCCCTCATCAGGCATTCATCTAACAGCAGCATGCCGGAACGGCATGAGGGCACGATTCTTGAGTGGCTGGCGTGGCGGGAAGCCAAATCCTTGCAGTGACGGACAGCTATGTGGCATAGGTCGGGGTTGTGTGAGGCAGTCAGACGGACTAGCTGACGCCAGGCGGCGAAGCGAGGAATATGTCGTGACCACGACCGGCGATGATTTGACTCATGCTGCTGGGTCAGCTGCGGACTGATCAGTTCTTGGAGCGCGTGTTTCCGAGCTTTGACGGGAACTGGGGCTTGGAGCAGCGTGTTTGATCACGCGCAATCGCTTGTGGCCAGTTGTGGCCTCCGTGACTCACGTGGCGTAGTCGCGTAGAACCCCAATATAATGATTTCAGGGCCGCGCCGTGCCGGACCAACTGCTGCTACTGACTGCCTGGTCCAACTGCGACTTGGGGTCAACACGCGCGCGCGCTGCCGTGTGTGCGTAAGGAGCCCCAGCCCCCAGGGAAAGCATGCTGCAATGCCAGACGACGAGTGTCAGAACAGTCCTGGCACACTGCGCATACACGTCAAACTGAAGTGAGCTTTATTGACATGCCGGCCGCCAGGCGTGGGACGACTCTTCGGAGTGCGGAGGGTGGAGTGTTCCGGACTTCGGTGTCGGTCGGCAAGACCAGGCCAGTAGGAGTGGCATCACCAGGACAGGCGTGTTTGGGCTCGATGACAGAACACGCATACCCTGCCAGCCCCGCACGTGAGCACATCTATGCACGCTCGTACAGTGAAGGTTACCGTATTCGCCTGGTGCTGTACATATGCCCATGCCGTGTTGGCTGAATACGTTACGTTCACTGTGCGCGCGTGCAAGGATGTGCAGGGGGTCCAAGACCATGCCGAGGTGGGGTGTGCGTGTATACAGTGGGGTGCACTATTGTGCGTGCTAAAGCCTATTACTGTAGTAGCCCGGCAAACGGGAGACCTATTCCTGTCGCAAGAAAACAACACGGCACTTTAGCGAGCCTCACAGTAACCCGCTGCGCTAGCGGCTTGTGCTTATAGTACTGCTCTATTGACTTTGGAGTTTTGTCCATCTCATCGAGCTTGGGGCTGCCACTTGCACTTGCAGTTTACAGCGAGAGCAACGTCAAGGTCAAGGGTTTAGAAAGCACTGCGCGCCTGCAACTATTTCTTAGGCTGTTTATCTACGCACGCGCTCGCAGTGGCGCGCACGGTGGCGCGACAACTGCAGACGGGGCAGCCCAAGGCTCCAGTGCAAGGGTCAGCGCTAATTAGCGAACTGACATTGCCAAGATGGTGAAAAGTAAAAAGCCAGGCGAGAAGAAGAAAACAAGAGCAGATGAATCTGGCGACGACGAAGACTTCGGCTTTGACGGGGCTTCGGACAGCGGAGACGACGCGGCTGACCGGCTGCTGCCAGGAGGAGCTCCGGACCTATCACTGGATGCGTTGCGAAAGGTGTGCGCATGCGTTTCCGCAGGGGACCGGAAACAGAATGTTGATTCGCTTCTTTATGGTAATGGTTGCACTCGCGAAGTCAGACGGCACCGGTTTTGGAAGGCTGCTATTGGGGGTAGATTGGATGGCTGTGCTGCTACACGAGCGCTGGCCGGGTGGGCTTGGGACGGAGGGTTCCGGCTGGTTGGGACGGCACCACTGCCCCAACTGCTGCCCCGTCGAGTGGCATGCAGCAGGGAAGAGTCGCTTTGCGCTAACAAAGCCCGCTACTTGTGGTCCAACATAGCCGCAGCTTGCAGCTGCTCAGTGGCAAGCATCCCTCTCTTGCCCAGGCTTCAGGCCCTCCCACCATATCCCCAAGCCCCAGGCTCAACCATAGAGCTTCGGCAGCCCTCAACTCCGTCTCACGGCCCTCCTTTGTTGCCGTGCCGTAGGTCTTTCACCTGCCCTGTGTGGACGCCGCGGCAGCGCTGGGGGTGGCGCACTCCAAACTAAAGCGGCGCTGCCACAAGCTTCGGATTTCGCGCTGGCCGCAGCGCAAGCTGGCGTCGCTCGTGTTCCTGCGGGATGCACTCCCAAACGACCCCCGACTCACGGAGCCACAGCGAGCGGTGAGGGCCGGCCGGCAGGACCGACGCCGGGTGCAGGTGGCGCGCGGGGAAAGGGGTGGAGGTCAGCCACCTTCCGGGTCGGCTTCCGCCCGGCCGCATGAGCGGCATCGGCCCACCGTCATCCCAGGTTCATCCACCCCACCTCCGCCATGACACACATTCCCCTGACCTCAAAGTCCTCGTCCCTCGTTCCCGCAGTACATTGTGACTAAGATTGATGACGAGTACGGCCGGGTGATGCGCGACCCCAACCACCCGCTGGACAAAGAGCTGGAGCAGCTGCGCAAGTGAGATGGGTGCTCGGGCACGACGCGGCACACACACAAATGTACAGATGCACACACGCTGTTTGGCCTGCCCCACGCCCAGAAACAGGGTACTCGCACCAGTTGCAGCATTCACTCGCCTGCCTTAACGATGGGCTGTGCATGACTGCCCACATTCGCGCCACAAACCCGCCGTCGGCCCCGCTCCGCCCCTTCGCCTCCCAGGTCCAACTACAAGCTGAACTACAACCGAAAGCTGAAGCAGGCCAACAAGCGCGGCGGCTCGCCCGCTGACGACCTGGACGCGCCGCCGCCACGCTCCTCGGGCGGCCGGCGGGCCGGGCCCCGCGGCGGCAGTAAGGGCGACCTGGCCGGCGGCGACGGCGGCTCCTGGCGCTCTCCCACCTCCACTGGCGGCAACTCAGACTTAGGGGGCTTTGGCGGCGCCCCCCTGGGCGGCCTGCCGCTGGGAGGGCTGGGCGGCGGGCCCGGGGGCGGCGGCGGCGGCGGCATTGACGGGCCGATGCCGGCCATCCCCACGCTCATGACTGGTGGGCGTGGCCCGCGGGTGGGCCCGCCCGGGCCGCTGTCCCTGGCCGCGGTGGGCGGTGGCGCGGGCACGCCGACCGCCAGCGGCGCGGACAGCGGCGGCGGCCCCGGCGGCCCGCTGGCGCTGCCGCCGTCGGGCGGGCTTGGCCTGGGGCTGGGGCTGCAGCTGGGGCCGGGTGGCGGCGGTGGCCGCGGTGGTGGCGGCGGGCCGATGGGGTACGTCGGGGGCCCAGGCGACTTGGGGCCGGGCCCAGGCGGCTGGGATGGCGGGCCGGATGACGACATGCACGGTGCCGGCGGGCCGTCGCTACTGCTGGCGGGTGCAGGCGGTATGGGCGGAGGCATGGGCGGCGGCGGCGGTGGGGGCCTGTACCCGACGCACTCGGAGCCGCTGCCGGTGGGTGTGGGGGGCGGCAGCGCCGCCAGCAGCCCGCGCAACCTGGTGCAGCGGCGGCTGGGCGGCGTGGGCAGCAACAGCGGGCACGGCGGCCCTGGGCGGCGGTCCTCGCTGGAGCGTATGGCGCTGCTGAGTGTGGTGGCGGACGGCAAGGTGGTCAAGCAGGTGGGGGTGGGCGCCGGCGGGGCGAGGAATGCAAGGAGGTGGGAATGAGGGTGGAGGGTGGAGGGTGGGGGGTCGTGGTGTCGGGTGGAGGGTCGGGGTGTAGCCAGGTGCAGTAAGGCAGAGAGGGTGGTGGCGCTGGTGGGTGGCAGGTGGCGCTGTAGGGGGGTGGCGCAAGGCAGGCGAGGTTGTGCAGGTGGGGCCCGGGTGGCATGCGAGGTGAAGGCGGGCGGGCGCAGGTCAGGGCTCCCGACTGCCGCGTACCTGACGCAAGCGCCGCCGTCCCACTTCTGGGTGTGTGTGTGTGTGTGTGTGTGTGTATGTGTGTGTGTGTGTGTGTGTGTGCGCTGTGTGCAGGCATCGAGGCGCCAGAGCGGCAGCGGCAGCGGCGGCGCCACGCCTCAGGCACTGGGGCTGCAGGCGCCCGGCTCGCCGCGCGGCTCGGGGCCGCGCTCCCCGCGGGCGCTGCCACGCGCCATGGCCAGCCCGGGCGGCGCCGCCGGTCGTGAGGGCCTGCTGGACTCCATGTGGGGCGGCGGCAGCGGCGGCGGCCCGGGGCAACAGCGCGGCGGCGGCGTCCGGGGCGGCATGCCGGGCGACGGCGGCTGGATCGGGCCGCCTAGCGGCGGGGTGGCCGGTGGCAGCGGCCCTCTGGGGCGGCCTCACAGCCCGGACCTTGGGCCACACATGGGTGGCGGCGGCATGCCGTTGCAGGCACTGCAGAGCGGCGGCAGCGGCTACGGCCCGGCGCACAGCGGCGGCTACGGTGGACCCGGTGGCGGCGGCGGGGACATGGGCGCGGGGCCGGGGCCGGGGCCGGGGCACTACAACGACATGTCGGGGCGGGGCCATCACGACAGCTACGGCTCCGCCCCAGGCAGTTACGGCCCCAACAGCGCCAGCGGGGGCGGATACGGCGGGCCAGGTGGCGGTGGCGGCGGCCAGGGCGGCGGCATGGGTGGATATGGCGGCGGCGGGGGCCGCGGCGGGGGCTACGGCCCCGGCCCTGGCGGCGGCGGAGGCGCCCCTGGCGGCGGCGGAGGCGGCGGCCTGGCGGCTGCCGGCGTCAACGCCATTCTTGGCGATGCCGACGTGGCCATCCTGGCAGGCCTCAGCCACCGGCCGTCTCTGGGCATGGAGCAGCTGTCGGCCGAAGAGCTGGCGCTGCTCGGGATCCAGGGCGCGGATCGAGACCTGCTGCTGGATCCAATTGCCGACGCCAGCCTGGATCCGCTGGTGGATCTGTTGCTGCTAGGCGATGCGCTGGGCGGCAACGGTCGCGGCGGGCCGCAAGGCGGCGGCGGCGGCGGCGGCGCGGCTGCTGACGGCTACAGCGCGCAGCGGCGTATCTCCGAGGCGCTTGCACCGCTGCTGGGTGGCGGAGTTGGCGGGGGCTTAGGAGGTGGCGGCGGCGGAGGTGGAGGAGGCGGAGGCGGGTACGGCGGCGATGTGATGGCGGGGCCGGTGGGCGTGTCGTCGCTGCTGCGGCACCCTGGTGGTGGTGGTGGCGGCGGAGGAGGAGGCGGCCTTCTGGCGGGTGTCAGCGCCGGCGGCAGCGTCAGCGCACCGCACCGGCAGCACCGACTGTCCTCCGTCACGGGCGCTGGCGGCAACGGGCCGCAGCAGCGCACCAGCCGCTTCGCCAGCAGCTCGCTGGACGGCCCGCAGCAGCATCAGCAGGTCCCGCAGGGCCAGCAGCACATGCAGCAGCACCCGCACCAGCAGCACATGCAGCAGCAGCAGCAGGGGCCAGGTGGCTATGGCAGCCGAGGCCCCGGCTTGGGCCCGCAGCGCCAGTATGAGGACGAGCCGTGCGGCTACGGCGGTAGCGGTGGCGGCGGCGGTGGCGACGGTGGCGGATATGGCATGGACGGTGGTGGTGGCGGCGGCGGCGGGCCTGGCGGGTACCAGTCTGGCATGGGGTTGGGCGGGATGCAGGCGGCACGTACCAGCCTGCACGGGCTTGGCGGCACCGCGCCAGGGTACGGCCCGGGCAGTGGTCCTGGCGGTGGCGGCGGCGGCGGCGGCAGTGACTACGGCCGCCGCATGGGCGGCCCCGGCCCCGGTCCTGGGGGCCTGGGCGGCAACCCACACGCGCAGCACCTGTTCACAGAGGGCCGCCACTCCGCCCCCGGCCACATCGGCATCCCGGGCTGGGACGACCAGCCGGGCGGCGGCGGAGGCATGGGCGGCCCGGGTCCGGGAGGCGGCGGCATGGCTGGTGGCGGCGGTGGCGGCTGGCATGAAGGACCGGATGATTGCCGGTCGCGAGGCGTGCAAGGGGGCATGGATTCCGGGCTTGGGCCGGAGGGGCAGTTCATGGGTCGCGGCGGCGGCGGCGGCCGCGGCATGGCAACGGGCTATGGTGGCAGTGGCAGCGGCGGTGGCGGTGGCGGCTGGTTTGACCGCGGCGGTGGCGGCGGCGGTGGTGGGGGGCCCATGGGCAGCGGCAGTGCCGGTGCGCCGCCTGTGCCGCAGCAGTACCGTGGCGGCGACTACAGCGGCCCGGGCGGCGGCGGCGGCGGTGGCAGGGGTTCAATGGGTGGGGACGTTGCTGGCAGCGCAGGCGCGCGGCCGTCGGGCATGAGCGCCGGCGGCTCACAGGGCCAGGGCCCGATGCGGCGCGGCATGGACCCGCTGGACGGCGACATGCCGCCGGCAATGGGCGGCCGCGGCGCGCCGCCACGCAGGAACTCCTTTTCAGAGCGCATGGGGCCGGGCGGTGGTGGATACGGCGGAGGAGGCGGCGGAGGAGGAGGAGGCGGGTATGGCACCGGCTATGGCAGGCCGAACACGGCAAATGGAGGGCCAGACAGTGGGGGCGACTGGGGCGACCGTGGCGGCGGTGGTGTTGGTGGCGGTGGCGGAAGTGGCCAGTTGGGCCAGCCGTTCAGCCGGCAGGAGCAGCAGTCGGCGCGGGAGCAGCTAGCGAGGGCGATGATGCGCGGCGGCAGCAGCAATGGCGGCGGGAGCGGCGGCCCGGCGGCGCTGTTGGCGGCGCAGGGCCAGGGTGGTAACAGCGGAGGCGGCGCTGGTTCTGGGCGCACGCACCTCTCAGGGGCGCTGACTGGCGGCCCCACGGGGCCTCACGGGGGAGTCAACTCACCACCGCCCGAGACCATAGCATCTTTGCAGGTAAGGGAGCGCGAGCGCGCCTGCCAGTTTTCATTTTTCGTGCGCGTATTGGTTTTAGTCGCAGTGGTTGACCCCTTGTTTGTCCGTTGAGGTAAAGAGGGGCGCTGTGCCTACTGTGCACACGAGTCGCCGTTTCCTAGCCAGCACTTGTCCTTTCGTGCATGTGGCCGCCCGCATCTTCACGCGGCGCCACTGCAATCCCCGGCTCACAGGGCTTGCGGCTGCGCAACGAAATGGACGACTACGGCCAGCGCCACCCGCAGCACTACCAGCAGCACCAGCAGCACCAGCAACACCCCCACCAACGCGACATGGGCGGCCCCGGCATGGAGCAGCAGGCCTACCGCCAGCAGCACCAGCAGCACCAGCAGCACCAGCAACAGGGCCCGCCGCACCCCCACTCGCACCGACGGCAGCAACAACAACACGACCCCCCGCACGGCGGCTATGATGGCCGGCAGCCGTACCGAGGGCCGCCGGGCGGCGGCGGTGACGGGCCCAGGACAGGTGGCCGGTATAATGACGGCTACGGCGGCCCTGGCGGGCCTGGCGGCGGCGGCGGCGGCGGACGGTACGATGCCGGCCCTGGCGGCGGCCGCTTTGAAGGCGGCGGTGGCGGTGGGCCAGGCGGAGGAGCCGGCGGCGGCTACTACCCGGGTGACCCCAGCGGCGGCCGAGGTGCCGGGCCCCGCCGGGTTTCGGACAGCATGAGCGGCGGCGCAGGGGGGGGCCGCGGCGGCGGCGCCGGCGGCCCGGGAGGCGGCGCCGGCGGCGGCCCGGGCGGCTACTACGGCGGCGGACCGAGCCCTGGGCCAGGTGCCGGAGGCGCCCCGCGCTTCAGCCGCACCTCCGACAACATGGCCGTGGGCGGCGGCGGCCCTGGTGGCGGCGGGCCGGGCCCCGGCCCTGGCGGCAGCGGTGCGGGTCTGTTGGAGGCGCTGGACCATCAGCTGGAGGGCATTGACGCCTTCGTGGATCGCAACCTGGATCTGCTGCGGCGCAACAGCGGTGGATTTGGATCCTTCATGGCCGAGATGGGCCTGGGCCGCGGCGACCTGGGCGGCCTCAGCTTCTCCGGGGCCGGCGGCATGAGCTTCACGGGCGCGGGCGGGGGAGGCGGCGGCGGCGGGCCGAACGGCCCTGGCAGCAGCATGAGCTACGGCCCGGGGCCGGATGGCGTCGGGGGCGGCGCTGGGCCGGGCGGCGGCGGCGGCGCTGGGCTGATGGGTGGCCTGGGCAGTATGGACCTGGAGACGATGCGGGAGAGCCTGCGGCGGGAGCTGCGGCAGGGTAGCATGGAGCAGTGGGACGATATGGTGCGGGGCCTGGGGCAGCCCGGGCCCGGCGGCATGGGCGGAGGGGGCATGGGCGGTGGCGGAGGCGGGTACTAGTGAGCGATATGGGATCAGTGCGCCGGGCTCATTGCTGGTGTGGCCCCCGCGTGCGAGCGCTCCGCAGTGCTTGGGTATGTGCACTTGGTGGGCACTGGATGGAAGCTGGGGTGTGCAGCAATGGGTAGCGATACCGCCCCAGCTCAGGTTGGGTTTCGCGTGTGAGAGCTAGGCGGGAATGTGGTCACGTGCTCAGACGTCGGCAGGACATCCGTCCGTGTGGCTGAGCAGGCTGGGCGGCGGTGTGGGAGTCACCGCTGGTCATGCGCGCCCAGCACACTCAGGACGGGGCAGCATGGGGTCGCACCCCGGGGTCGCACTCAGTTCCCGGACACATGCATATGCGTGCGAGCACATGCCTATGCAGTGCATGATGACGAGATGAACGCAGGCAAGAATGTTGCTGTGCTCCAGGCATTCCGGGCGTTGCATCGGGCTGGTGAAGTCCAATAATGATGATTGAATTGGCTATCTACTACCGCGCATGTGCCCATGTGCACAACCTGATTATGGTAGGCACTAGGATACCAAAGCTGCCGACAGCCTCACGACATCGAACGGCGCCTTCGCAGGTCAGGACAGTCAAAGGCGAAATGGGAGTGTGTGTGTGTGTGTCTGTGTGTGTGTAGCTGGAGTGTTGCGAGTTGCGATTCCTGGTCCGGGGAAGTGGGTAGTCGGTGCGCTCTGGCCCGGAGAATGGCCTTACAGTAGGTGCGTGCGTTTGTGTTTTTTGGTGACGTCAGGCTGTTCGAGAAGTCTGGGCTGCCAAGGGGCGCAGCTCTCACAGGGTTTAAGCAGGGGCAGATGTGCGTTTTTGGGACACGGTACCCATTGTTCATGCCTGCCAAAGCACGCGTCAGCTGCACGCGGCAAGTAACACCACAAGTGGTGTGTACAGAGTGTGTAGAGAAAAGGGCCGCCTTGGGGGTGTATGCACGGATTGCACGCCCACGGCTACCTACGACTGTTGGTGCTTGGTGCATTGCCGCTTTGGTCAACGGCCAGGTGCATGGTACTGGTCACACACTGTAAACTCTGAAACATATGCACTGTAAATCGTGCCACTACTGCTATAAAATATGCCCGCAACTTGGACCAAAAGTTGCGACCAACTTGTGGGCTCTGGTGGGCTTGTGCTCCACTGCTGTCGCCATGGCCGCCACGACCCCCAAACCGCATCCCCGCCGTCACCCGCCGCCCTGCTGCTGCTGCTGCTGCTGCTGCTGCTGCTGCTTGGCCGCCACCGCGCCCGTCGCCACTCTAGAGAAGACTGTCACAAGGGGCTGTTGCAATTCACGCCGCCCGTGGGTCGCCGGGGGGGGGGGGTAGTTCCAACCCATCGATCCCCATCCCAAGCACCCGATCGCCGGCTCGCTTGGTCTCACCGTATACCCGCAACCACCAGTGACTTCTGGTACTTGCATTACATCATACATCTAGAATTTCGGGCGCTTGGCGTTGTCCTTACCAAGTCACGTAATGGCGCTCTGTGCTCGCGTTTTCGGGGCCCCGGCCAAGCTGGCGAAGCAGCAGGTGATTACCCCCCGGTAAGTCACAGCCTTTAAAGCATGCTCGGCCGGCTCGCATAACGGTAACTATGGGTCGCGATTGAACTGAACTGAACTACCCTCCTCGCAGGCGCACTTCGGCCCCTCGCGCTGTGGCGCGCCATGCCACTGTGGACAAGATCACTGGCATTGTTGTTCAGCCTGCCGTTCAGTTCTCGGAGGCAAGTTCGGGCACACTTCGGAGTGTGGCCTGCGTTTTGCCACGAATCTGGCGATCCGCTGCCCCGTTAGGCATAGGTGGGATAAGTGCAGGGTCCAATTGACCTGTTGCCAGGCAATCGGGGCCAGTTGGCTGTGGCGGAAATGGTGCCCGCCTGTCGGAGCGACAGTCGTGCGAGGCGGCTTCGTTAAGCAGTCTACAAGGTATAGCCCGAAACACTATCTCGGGCACACTTCAGAGCAACGTGGACTCCGGGAGTGTGCCCGACGTGCCCCCCACGCGCCTGGAGCACGCTGGCGGACGAGGGGCTTTCACCCCTGTGGCGGCGGCTGGCCGCCACAGCAGTCACCCCTGCATCTCAGCCTGCTTTGCCTGTGTGAACTTCTGTTCCACCCACAGGTGCAGAGCGAGCTGGCGACCGTGGATAAGACCAACCAGAACATCCAGTCGCTGGCGCGCGTTGACTTCCACCCAGCCTGCGAGGCCGCCATCAACGAGCAGGTCAAGTGAGTCAGCGGGCCGACGCATGGATGGACCCAGTGGACCGTGCACGTTAGATTGCCAGCCAGCCTCATGACGGAGGAGCGTTGCGGCTCTCCGGGCCAGCCCAGCTACATTACTCAGAGACTCACGAGTATTGCTACTGTAAAGCCTGGCACCGTACCCTCACGCCGCACCCGTTTTTGCCTCCCCTCCCCCACCCCTGCAGCATCGAGTACAACGTGTCTTACCTGTACCACGCGCTGTGGGCCTACTTCGACCGCGACAACGTGGCGCTGCCCGGCCTGGCCGCCTTCTTCAAGGCCGGCAGCGAGGAGGAGCGCGAGCACGCAGAGCTGCTCATGGTGCGGGGGCGGGGCCGCGAGGGCGGGGGATGTTGCCTGGGTGGGGGGAAAATACAGTACTGAGGCGCTGGGTCGGCGCACTTGGCGTGTGGGCTCTGGAGTCCGAAGGCGTGCCCCCGCGCGTCTAGTTCCCACTCGCCACCTCTGCCGCTCACAACCGGCGCCCTCCATCGCCTTCAACTGTCTGTACTTGCTGCTTCTGAAGTTCCACTTTGCCAGTGTAATCCTGTACCCTTCCGCCACGCGCCTGCGTCGTTGGGCTCGGGCATTTACCCAACCCCCCTCCCCTTGGTGTGTGTGTGCCTGCGCGTTCGTCTCGCTGCCTCCCTGCTGCAGGAGTACCAGAACCGGCGCGGCGGCCGCGTGGTGCTGGGCGCCATCTCCATGCCGGACCTGGACCTCAGCGCCAGCGAGAAGGTGGGGCGGCGGCTCGACATGTTGTGGGGCCTCGTGCTTCTCTACGCAGGGCCTCGTGCTTCTCTACGCACAAAGAGCAGGCGAATGGACGCAGGAGGAGCAGCAAGGGAGGCGGCGGCACAGAAGCTCCATGGGTAGTGGCATGTGCGCTGGCTTGGGGGTTTGTACTCGGAAGCGGCCTTGTTCGCACTGCACAATACGCAGCGCAACGCGTTGCATGCACCGCGACACGGCAATGTGTTACGGCAGGGGCTCTTTCCAACTAGTGGTGCGGTGCCCCACTGGACGTGTGTCGCGCTGCTGCAGGGCGACGCGCTGTACGCCATGGAGCTGGCCCTGAGCCTGGAGAAGCTCAACTTCCAGAAGCTGCGCCAGCTGCACTCGGTGGCGGACGAGCACGGCGATGCCTCCATGGCCGACTTCGTGGAGGGCGAGCTGCTGAACGAGCAGGTGGGGGCGGGCATGCGTGTGGAGGTGTGGGATGATGGGCAGGAAACATCTGAGGCAAGAACGTGTCTGTGCGGCTGTGCTGCAGCGCGTGTGGCCCTCCCCTCGCCCGTTGTTCGTGCCCGCTCGCCTGCTTTTGTATCCGTATCAATAAGCGCGCCGAATTGCCTTTGTTTCCCTGCTGTGTTGGCTCCAGGTCGAGGCTGTGAAGAAGGTGTCCGAGTACGTGTCGCAGCTGCGGCGGGTGGGCCAGGGCCTGGGCGTGTACCAGTTTGACAAGCAGCTGGCCGCCGAGGTGGCCGCCGGTGCCGCCGCGTAAAGGGAGTGGTCGCGTAGCGAGCAGACAGCTCGGTTGGTTGAGATGGGGGTGAAGAACATGTGAGGGCACAGCTCAGCATGTGATTCTGCGGGGGGCCATGCAGCTCGGCAGTTGATCTTGTAGATTGCGAAGGCGTAGCGTATATGTTGTGATCAATTGCAAAGTGTGTGTGGGCATGGCCTTGAAGTAGAATGTGCTTTCTCCTTCCCGTCGGCGGAGGACTGATCGTGCGCGCGAGGTTGTTTCGCTCGTGTTTCTGCTTGTGCACATGAGTAACAGGGGTGGAACGGGAGTGTTTCGTGTCGGCATTCGACCTGAAGCACGGCCCCTGGACCATACGCGTGACCTGCCGGACCATGACAGGACGCCACGGGCCGAGTACGCATGCAGTACTTCTTCTGGGTGGCGATGGGTGGCAACGGATGGTTGCTCTTAAGTGTGGCGAGAGGGAGGTGATATGCGATGCAGTTTGGGTGCGCCCCTGCGCGGGGTGTATCCTCGCGGCTACCAGAGCACTTCCCTGCGCTGATCTGTGAATTCCGGGAGGGCCCCCAGCGCCCTCACCCATGTAAGAAGATCATGCGTCCTTTACAGTCACCTTACATGTTCATATTTACAGTGTGCAGCGTACAGGTGCCGTGTTTGCTTCAGTTGGCAGGGGCTGGATCCAGAGAGATGCGACGTCTGCACCTTCCACTGATGGAGCCGTGCAGTGGCGGAGCGCCGGAGCTGACTGGTGTACAGACTCTGGCCCTCGCGAGGTGGCATGAGCAGCAGTGGGATACTGAGCGGTGAGTGTTGTGTGGGTGGAGTGCGGTGGGCTGGCAGCCACCACCGAACACGACAGTACGGTACGATGCACACCCGGCGCCACCAACTAGTCAGTTGCACGCTTCGCACCTGAATGCTTGCAGAGCGTTGAGATACATACAAATAGTCTACTGCTCCTGGCATGGCAGGCACCCGGTGACTATCGGTGTAGTTCAGTGAGAAGCGCTTCAGTAACAAGCGCTTCAGTTAGATAGCCCGGCGCCGTGATGAGTTTCTACGTTTCGGTAAGCATGCATGATGTCGCTGGTATACGGAAATAGAGCGAGGCACCTTTCGAGCGACGCGAGAATCCACTCTCCTTAAACGAGAGTCTGTGTGCGGTTCGCGTCATTGCGGTAGTAGACGATATGATGATTAATAGGTTGAATGTATTGCAAGGACGTGCAGTCGAGCCGCTGGGAAGTTCGGCGACACTTCCGGAGCCGGAGCAGCTTGCAGACGCCGCTGCTTAACCGAGCCGCAGATGGCATATGGCTTGTTACATCCAAACTTTGATACGCTTACATTCCCCTGTCCTCCCCGTGTTTGCATTCGCTGCCACGCTGAACAGGAATTCCCGCATTCCGTTCAATGCGCCGGCTCCACGGCGAGCGACAACAAAGCCTGATAACTGCCGCTGGCGGCTCAGCATCGAAGCTTGAAGGCACGGCTACACATGCGTACAACAGAATCTCCGGTCACATACTACCGCACCCTGTCTAGCTCCACGTTCACTCCCCGACGCTTGAAGCCGCCCGCCCTGCACCAAAGACAGCGCATCCGTCAACGGCGCTGCCACAACAACAGCATCTGTGTCCCTTGCCGCTCCGCACCGCTCTGTGCACACACAGGCGTGAAGGCGCCTGGCAGCGCCATGGCCTCGCCGGCGGTGCCCGACTGGTCGGGGCTGCCGCCTCTCGTACTGGTGATGATTGTACGGCGGCTAGACGACCCAGCTGACCTGGAGAGCATGCGCACCGCATGCAAGCGCTGGAGCAGGACCTGCTCACAAAGCGCCACGGTGCGTGCGAGCGGCCGTCTGTGGAGCTGGGGCGATGCCCAGTACCGTATGTGCCGGTCTCGACCCTCAGGCACCACGGGAGCAATGCTCGGCATCCACCGCGGTCGCACGGCAGAACGACGCATGTGTGCGGCCCGACAGCTGCTGAAACGAACTTGCGTATTGGTGGATGGATCTGGGTCGCGGCCCTCTGATTCGGTTCGGCGTCGGCAATCCGGCTGACCGTGAAAGGAGAGGCGGATCGCCTTAACGCCCATGCCGCTTGCCTGGCACTCCCCTCTTCTTGTCTCCTGCCGTCCAGGTATGGCGCTTCCGCGGCCCGGTGGCCAAGTTCTACTGGAACTACCTCCGCGGCACCCTCTACACGCTGTGCCCCGTGGCCACTCGCCTGGTGGTGGTGAGCACTGGCCCGCCCGTCCCATTTGCCCGAGCCAGCTCATCGACCACCACCAGCTGCATCGGCCTTTGCCCTCCTAGCCGCCACTCCGGGACACCCTGACAGTCCCGCCCAACCACCTGCTTTGCTCCCCTGCCGCCCGCCTCTCCCCCAAACCACTCCCAACCCCTGCAGTCTCTGAGCGAGCGCACCAACCAGGACGCCCTGGACGCCATGTTCGCCGACCTGACCTGGTGGTCGAGGCTGAGGGAGGTGAGGCATGTGGCTGACTGGGAGGCGCCTGCAACAGGGGGGAGGGAGGACGCGAGGCCTGCTGTGAGGAGGAAAAAGAGGGCTCTACAGCGAAAGGATGGGGGCTGGGGACCTGGGAACGCAGCTTGCCGATGGGGAGGCCGGCGGAGGAGCCCTGCAGCCGGGCCGTCCAGACTACGGCGATGATAAGCTGCAGGCCCTTATGCATGACATCTGCCCTTGGTGACCTCTGCCGCTGCCGCTGCCGCTCCTGTAGATTGAGGTGCTTTCGCTGCGGCCGCCGGGCCGACGGGAGGGCCACAGCGGCATGGGTCTGTTTGGGCCGGGGCTGGGCGGCGAGGCGCTGGGAGGCCTCACCGCGCTGAAGCGGCTGCAGGTGCGGGGCGCGGGCCCTGCAGGGACCTGGTGGCGGGTCAGGACCAGCCGCGTGTGAGCGCGACAGCGGCCTGGCGTTTGCGTTCCATCACCCGAAATGAATTTTTGTAATTATGCCTGCCCTGCATATGCATAAGATCTGTCGCGGCCGGTGCATTCAGGCCCTGACGCTCGAGGGCTGCGACAGCGGCGTGGCGCTGCAGGCCGCCTACGCCTGCCCGCAGCTGACGCGGCTGGCGGTGCGCAGCCGGGCCTCGCCGCTGGCGCCCGAGATACACACCACCACCGACCGCTTCGTGACGGGGCTGGCGGCGCTGCAGGCCGCAGTCGCCGCCGGCACGCCGCCGCCCCCGCCGCCCAAGGCGCAAGCGGAGGCGACCGTCGCCGCGCTTGTTGCGGCAGTGGCGGCGCAGAATGGCGGAGGCGGAGGCGGCGGGGGTGCGGGAGGCGCTGCGGCTGCAGGTGCAGGCGGTGGCGCGGCAGGGGCTGGCGGAGGCGGAGGCGGAGGCGGTGCGGCAGGCCCCGGAGGCGGGGGCAATGCTGCCGGCGCGGCAGCGGCGGGTGGTGACGGCGGCGGCTACGGGTACCCGGAGAGTGAGCAGCCCGTGCTGGACATGGCGCAGCTGAAGCGGCTGTTTGAGGACACGGACGTGTCGGATGACAGCCTGGACGCGGACGAGGGCGAGCAGGAGGAGGCGGAGGGGGCAGTGGCGGCGGCGCCGGTGGCGGAAGCCGACGTGGAGTGGGAGCTGGAGGGCGTTGATGGCAGTGGAGCCGCAGCGCCGTCAGCCGCGGCAGGGGCGCGGCGGTGTAGCGGCGGCGGCGGACGAGGGACGTGTGAGCTCTGCGCGTCCGAGCGACGCAGCGGCGGCGGTGGCGGCGTAGGGGAGGACGTTGCAATGACCGACGCCTTGGCTACTGAGGGCGGAGGAGCGGGCATAGCTAGCGCCTCAGCGGCGGCGGAGGCAGCCACAACGGCCGCAACGGCAGCGATGGTGGCGGCAGCAGCACCGGGCTCCGCGTCTGTGCACCCTGGGCTTAGTTGTACAGCGACGGCCGCGCGCGGCGCCGCGCGCTCTTCTCGTCGCCGCTCGTCTTGCGCCACTGGCAGCTCGCCGCCAAAGGGGGCCAAACGGCGCGCAGGCGGCAGCGGCTTCTGGGCCGAGCCGCAGGCAGTGCGCGGCAGTGGCGGCAGCAGCGGCAATGGGTTGAGTGGCCCGGCGTTGGTCGGCATTGGCAACTTGAGCGGCGCCGCAAGTGGGGCCGGGGGAGCAGGAGGAAAAGCAGGCGGTCAGGGCTCTGGGACCAGCGGCAAGGCTGCAGCAGGCGCTAGTGGCGGCGCTCGTCGGCGGCGGGGCGCCCGCGCAGCGGCCCTAACTGCCGCCGCTTCCATGGGTGCGGCGCCTGCCTCTGTCGGTGCTGCGGGTGCTGACGCGGAGCTGGATGCGGGTCCGGGGCTGCGGCATTTGGAGCTGGACAGTGACCTGCACCTGGAGAGCGCCAGCGCCGTGGTGAGTGGCCCGCAGGCAGGCGGGCATCATTGGCGCGCTGTGCTAGTGGCTGGTGGGGTTGTGGGTTGACGTGATATGACGTGGTTGGTGTGAGTGCGCCCGCTGTGCTTCATACGGCCTTGGGCTGGTGAGAATGCCGTACTGCCCCATTCGCCAGCACGCCATTGGCCCATCGCCGTACTGGCCTGGGCTTTACTGGCTACCACCCACGCACGCGGGACACACGCGGGGACACGCGGACCGACGCACACAAACAAATGTCACTTGTGCTCTCTAACACACGCACAAACATACCCATACACAAAACAACAACACTCACGAGCGTAGCGCCGCATCCCATGCCCTGGTTTGCCTTGCTCCCTTCCCTTCCCGCGCTCCTTTTTAACATACGCACGCACCTGCGCCCTCCACCCCGGCCGCTGCAGATGTCGCTGTTGGACGGACTCGGCGCCGCCAACTGCTCCCTGGGCGCGGAGCAGTTGTGCGAGCTGTTGCGGGCGCTGCCGGGCCTGGAGGTGCTAGCGCTGCGGCGGGTGCCGCTGCACGAGTCGGCGCTGCGGCTGCAGGAGGCGGCTGGCGCAGGCGGTGCAGGCCCGGCCGGCATTGGCGGCACGGCGGTGATGCCGGGGCCGCTGGCGGCAGCCACACGGCTGCGGGAGCTGCACATGGCCGTCAAAGATGGTGCGTGCCCACGCGCTGGGGGGCACGGTATGCCGTGTGGTGGGGTGGGGTGGGGTGGGGTGGGGAGCTATGCGACTTGTGCCGCCAGCTGTCTTGCTGCTGCATCTCACACAAGCTCCCGCTGCAACCCGCTGCAGTTCATCAACTGCCGGCGATGGGCAACGCCGGCGGCGCTGCGGGTGGGAATGCACAGCCACAGCGGCTGCCCAGCACGCGCGCCCTCCATGTACTGGAGCACCTCTCCCGCGTCCCCGCCTGCTGCGCCACCACCATCGACCAGCAGCCTCCCCCCGCGCTCTCACCCTCGGCACCGCGGTGGCCCCTCCCTCCGCTCCTGTCTTCCACCGGCGCCAACGGCAGCGGCAATGCCGCCTCACTCGCCGCCGCCGCGGCAGCAGCCTCCACGCGGCCTGCCTCCTCCTCCCCGTCTGTCGCCGCCTCCAAGCCGCGCCATCCCTCCTCCGGCGCCAGCCTTCAGGCGCTGGTCGATGGCTCCGGCCTGCCGCCGGCCCCGGGCCGCCCTGCCCTCCACCTCTACCTCAGCGGCGGCACTGTGGACGCACCGGCCGCGCTGCTGGAGGCCATGCTGCCGCTGGTGCCGCGCCTCCAGACGCTGTTCATGGGCGTGTTCGGCCTCAGCTGTGACCACCTGGTGGCGGTGGGGCAGCTCACCAGCCTGGAGGTGCTGGCGCTGGGGCTGGGGGGGCCGCAGGACGCGCAGGCGGCGGCAGACCACGGCGCCGGTCGCGCCGGCGGTCGTGGCGGCGGTGGGGGAGGAGGAGGAGGAGGCGGTGGTAGAGGTCGCGGTGGCGGTGGCGGTGGCGGTGGCGGCGGTGGTAGAGGTGAAGGCGGCGGCGGCCGCGACGGTGGAGGTGGGCACGGTAGAGGCGGCAGAGGCGGTCATGTTGCATTTGGCGGCTTTGGCGGCGGCGGGCGCGGCCGCGGAGCTGGAGGCGGTAACTGGCGCGGCGGCATGGGCGTGGATCCCATGGCCGACGACTACCTCGAGCACAGGGACGGGGACGATTGGATGCAAATGCGGGCGCGGCATGTTTTGCGACGGAGGGCCCGCTGGGCCGGCGTTGTTTTACCGCTGAGGTTGCAGCGGTACTGGGAGGTGGCCGGCGGCAGGCCGCCGCTGTGGATGCTGCCGCGTATCCCGCCTGCAATGCAAGGCGAAATGGAGGAGGCAGTGGCCGCGGGGGATGCGGCTGCCGCGGCAGCGGAGGAGGCGGCTCAGGGGGCTGCTGCAGCCGCATCATGTGCGGCACGCGACAGGGGCCCTGACGTTGGGGGCGCCGGCATAGCCGCGCCTGCGGCAGAGGACCACACTAGGAGCGATGCGGCGGCAGCCACAGCGACGGCGGCGGCAGCAGCGGCGGCGATGCGGGCTCGTGCCCGGAGGCGCGCGGTGGCGGAGGTTCTGATGCGCCAGGGGCGATACAGCGCGGCGGCGGCGTTGGACAACTTGGATTCCGACGATCACGAAGATGACGACGTTGCAATGCTGATGGACCCCTTGGAGCGCACCTGGAGGCGCCAAGCCGAGGCGGCGGCGGCGCGCTGGCGCCGCTACGCGCGCAACCGGTTCTCCGGCGGTGGCGGCCCCGGGGGTGGCCCCGGAGGAGATGGCGGCGGCGGCGGCGGCGGTGGCGGTGGTGGCGGCGGCGGCGGCGGCGGCTACAATGACGATGACGACGATGAGGATATTGACGAGGACGAGGACGAGGTCGTAGACCTAAGCATGGAGGAAGACGAGCTGTACGGTGAAGCTGACGTCGGCCTCTCTGGCAGCAACGGCTTCGGCGGCGGCGGCTTTGGCGGCGGTGGCTTTGGTGGCGGCGCCGACGGTGCCGCCGCCGGCGGCCTGTTGCAAGGCGACAGCGCGGAGCTGCTGGGCGACCTCCAGGAGTCGCAGGCCGTAGGTCTGGAGGCGCTTCGGAACCTGTGCCAGCTGCGGGAGCTGCACATCCGCGGGCCGCTGCGGCCAGTGGACGCGCGCGCGTATACGCGCGCCGGACTGGCGGCGCTGGCACGACAGGCTGCTGGTGCGCCCCCGCCAGGGGCACCTTTTCCGAGGGTGCAGCCGCAGGGGCTGCGCAGCGCGCAACTGCAGCAGCGGCCGCTGCCGGCGGCATCACCGCCAGGGGCGGCGCAGCGGCCGGCGGCTACGATGCTGCCTTCGCTGCTGCCCGGGCCGCTGTCGGCGCCCGTGATGACCCTGCCGGCGCCGTTCACCACAGGGCAGCCTCAGGACGGCGGTCCAGCGGGACTTGGTGCCATGTACGGCGCGAGCCAGTCGCAGACGTCGCCGCCTGCCTCCGCCCCCATCAGCGCGCTCGCGGGCGACGCCACTGCAAGCGCGGAGCTTGCAGGCCCTGGCTCGGGCTCAGGCTCTGGCCTGGGATCGCGCGCTGGCGCCGCCGCCGCCGCCGCCACCACCTCGGAGCCAAGCGCCGCCACGGAAGCGCTGGCGGCGCAGCTGGCTCTGGCGGCGGCGCAGTGGGAGCTGCCCGGCAGCGGCGACACAATGCACACAGGCGACGACGCTGATGTCCTTGGCGGCGGCGGCGTGGGCTTGCATGACGCGGGCGCGGTTGCAGAGTACCTGGCGCTGCAAGACGCGCTTCGGGGCACTCCGGGAATGTGCGCCCAAATGCCGCCGGCGCCCTTGCTGCCGTCCGTCGGCGCCGTCGCGGCGTCCACCGAGCACGTAGCCGGTAGGCCTCGCTCACGGGGACCGGAAGTCGTGGGTGCCGCGGCAGGCGGTGCTGGCAGCGCTGGCCCTTCTGCCGGCACTGCCTCCGCCGCCAATGCCGGGCCCGCAGCCGCAGTCCCAGACGCCGCGTATGCTGCGGCGGCTGCAGCAGCCGGCGCCGGCGACGGCCCCGATGCCGCCGCCGCCATAGGCCCCGGAGCGGCGGCTGGCCCTGTGGCGGCGCCGCCGCCGCCAACGCACCGGCAGTTACTTGACCGGCTTGCGCCGCTGCCTCACGCCGCGCCGGCGTCTGCGCTGCCACAGCCACAGCAGCCGCCACAGCCACAGCAGCAGCAGCCACAGCCGCCTCCACATCAGCCGCAGCCAGGCAGCGACAGCTCTCAAGCAGACCACTTGGTTCGGGGCAACGGCACCGGTCTCGCGGCCTCCCGTGCGGCGACCACCGCCTTGAGCTTTGCCCGGCGTGCGGCCGCAATCTTCGGGCTTAAGATGCAGCCAGGCCATTCACCTCATAGTACCGCCGCCGACGGCGCAGCAAACGGCGCGGCTGCATCGCCAGCCGGCCACGCCGCGCCTGCCAGCACTGGCAGCGACGCTGGCGGTGGCGGCGTCGACAGCGGGCTGGGGCTGGTGGACACCGCCGCCAGCAGCGGCAGTGCTGGCGCCGGCGGCAGCGGCAGTGCGGAGCAGGAGGTGGCGGCGCTGGCGGCACTAGCGGTGGACTCGGAGCCACAGGACGGCCTGGTCAGCAGCGGCTCTGGCGGAGGCGGTGGCGGTACGAAGCAGGAGCTTGCCGCTGCTCAGGGCGACGGTGATCAGGAGATGGAGGAGGCACCTGGCGCCACCAGTACCACCGCAACGTCTGCACCGCCGCCGCCGCCCGCGGCAGCAGGCGCAGTGGCCGCGGCCGGCGCCGGTGGCGCAGCAGGGGACCGAGTTACACGTGTCTCTCAGGTGGGTGGTGTGCAGACAGCGATGGGGTTTCTATTGAGGCATCGGCGCTGCGTGATACTGCCAGCAAGCGCGGGCTAGGGCTCGGTGAGCCCCTGCTTAGTATGCCAGTCCATCCTTGACTGGGAGTGTCGTGTGCCTGCAAGTGACACACCTCCTCACACACCTCCTCACACACCTGCACACCCGCACGTGCCTCCTCAGACGCGCATGTGGCACGACCCGGCCGCCGCGCCCGGCCGCACGCCCGCCGGCGCCACCGCCCCTGCCGCCATCGCCCCGCTGCCTACCGCCCCGGCCTCCACGGCCGTCGGCACCGCGGCTGCGGTGCAGCAGCTGTCCCGCAACCGGCTGCTGCGGCGGCGGGCAGTGCTGGCGCTCTCCTCCGCCGACGTCGCCGCGCTGGCGGCCTCCCACGGCGGCCGGCTGCAGGTGCTGTCACTGCACGAACTCCGCATGCCCGCTGACGTCTTAGCGCAGCTGGCAGCTGCGCTGCCGGGCCTGCGGCGCCTCAGCCTGCGCTGGGCCAACGTCGTGGAGGCCGTGGCCCCCAGCGGCGCTGGACTTGGCGGCGGCGGTGCTGGGCCCGCAGGAGCGGGAAGGGGTGGCGCTGGAGAAGGGTCAGGAGCAGTGCAGCGGGTGGAGGTGCGGGAGCTGCCGCCGGGGCTGGAGTCCCTGGAGCTGGGCGGGCCGGTGGCGCTGGTGGTGCGCGCGCCCGACCTGGCGGCAGCCGGCTGCAGCAGACAGGTGCGCGCTTCCGTGTGTGTGTGTGTGTGTGTGTGTGTGTGTGTGTGTGTGTGTGTGTGTGTGTGTGTGTGTGTGTGTGTGTACACCGCATTCGTGTGTGGGGGGGCGGGCGGGCGGGCGAGCTGCACAGACATGGTGTGCAGTCACCAAGCTGGACCTGGCGTACCATACGGCACTTGTTCATCGGCCCTCAGCCAACCCGTGGACGTCCGCCGCCCCTGCTGCTGCATGCAGGCGCCGCTGACGCCGAAGTGGATGCACCTGCGGCGCCTGGTGCTCACGGAGGGGTAAGCCCCACGCCGACCGCCGTCCGAACAAAGCGTGCCGCACGGGTACTCCACAGCTTACTCGGACCACGTAATGCACCGTTGCGGCCGGTCGGCCCCTCTCGCCCCGCGGCCGGTCGGCCCCTCTCGCCCTCTCGCCTGCCGCAACTGACTGCCCTCCATCCTCCATCACTTCCACCTGCCTGCTGCTGCCGCCGCGGCACAGGCTGTCGGTGTCCGGCGCAGCGCTGCCGGCGCTGCTGGGCCACTCCCCCTGCCTGACGGAGCTCACCATGCACAGGCCGCAGGGTCTGGTGCCGGCCGACCTGGCAGGGCTGGAGGGACTCACAAGGCTGCGCACCCTGGTGCGTAGGCATTGTTGTGGATACACCACACACACGCACACCTTGTTGTTTCTTTCCTTGTGCTCCTTAACATACACACACATGACATGCACTGTCCTGCGCGTATTGGTTGCCTTGTGCTCTTCAACACACACACACACACACACACACACACACACACACACACACACACACACACACACACACACACGCGCGCGCGCGCGCGCGCAAGGGATTTCGGCTGGGTGTGACGCTGCGTGGCGTGCTGTGCCTCAGGTTGCCGAGCTGGACTTGGTGGACGGTTTGGATCAGCAGCTGGCCCTGGCGCACGGCATCAGCCGCGTGGCGCACCTCACGCAGCTGCAGGAGCTCAGGTGCGGAGGGACCAGCCTGCGGGGGTGCGGGGGTGCGTCCGTCAGGTAGCGGCGCGGCCCGGGGGCTGGTAGGGTAGGAGGGCGGAGCGGGGCGCAGTGAAGCGGTCACGTGGCTCGGTGTTCTGGTGTTGATTAGCTCTCGTGCGTGCCCATCAGTTGACGCCGCTCTGCACTCGCGCCGCGCTTCGCCCATACCCCGCAACGGCAGGTGGTCGGTGCCCGACATGCCGCTGCGGTCCCGAGTCCCCGAGGTGAGGCGCCGGTGCCAGCCACGGGTTCGCCGAGCCGTGGTGGAGCCGCGCTTACTAGGATTCAGCTCGAACCGTGCCACAGATAGGACAGGCCGTGCTAGCTTACGTCTCTGCAGCTCACCCATGCCGTGTCCCCTGTGCAGCCGCAGAAGTCTGCAAACGCTGAGGGCGTTGTTTGCAACGGCTGGCCCGTCAACCGGTGCGATGCTGGTGCTGGCGGCGGCGGCGGCGGTGCGGGTGGCGATAGGGGCAACGCTGGAGGAGACGGTGCGGCTGGGTGGGCAGTGGGCGCTGGCGCCGCCGCAGCCGCCCCTGCAGGAGGTGGAGGTGGCGGGCCCGGCGCAGGCGGTGGCGCCGCTCCGCCCAGCATGGGCCTGGAGCTGTGCAGGCAGCTGACCTGCCTGACGTCGCTGCAGCGGCTGTGCGTGCTATCGCTGCCGTCCTGCCACCAGCACCTGACGCGGCTGGAGGAGCTGCAGGCGCTCAAACACATGCCGTTCCTAGAGATCTCGCCCAATTGATAGAAGATGGTGGTTGAGGCAGCCTGCGCGCGCAAACAGACAGCTCGCACAGTTGGTAGCTTATGTTGAGAACGCAAACGTCTCATGTGGATGATGCAGTTTTGCGCAGGCGTTGAATGTCGGAGGTAGGGCTCGCAGGCCGCAGATGAATTTCCGTTTCACGTTTCACGTGTCATGACCAGTGCGGGTCATGTTGAGGTCGTTCACTCGCTCATAAGTTGCAGGGGCTGGCGAGGGCCTTGCAAGGCCTAGCTCACATGCGGGTGGGGGGGCGGGGGGCGTGCTCTTTCCCAATCCATGCACCTCTGCGGCATGAGCAGGTGCAGTATAAGTCAAGGTATAAGTTGCCAGCTGTGCCACGGCTGAGAAAATGTCAGTTGTGCCACTGGTGGGCTTAGATGGTGAGAAAGGTTTGCGAGGGTTGGGGAAGATCAAGGGGCTCCATTTGGACTGATGTTTGACGTAGCGCCGATGGAGACGGGGCGGTTGCCTGATAGCTAGGTATAGCTAGGTGGCGCAGCGATTCACTAACGATGCAGCGCAGGGAGATAGCAGCTGAGTGGCATGACTATGTTTTATGAACTGGGCTCCGCTGCATACAAACAAAGTACATGGTGGCTCCAGTTGTGTGCGCACGCCACGTGGAGCTGGGTGAGGGTAAGCAATGGCGGCGGCAGTGCCTGTTGTAAAGCCGTGTCGAGGCTCCCATGTGCGAGCATATGAACACCGTACAAGGCTACGAGGGCTTAAGTGCACTGAAGGGGTAGGCACGAAGGTCGGCGCGGAGGCAACGGTGACGGAACCCTAGCGCCACTTAACACTGCTACCCGCCATCCCCCGCCGACCGGGTACGACCCCGCCGCAACCGTCGGGCATAGAGGGCCTCGATGGACATAAGTCTGCCCACACATACGCACGCGTCTATGTACCCATGAGACTTAGGTAGCTTTCCATATCACAAAAATGACCGGGGTTCGGGCCGTTGCGCTGCTCGCAGTGAGCGTGCTCGCTTGGACGCAGCTAGCATTTTGCGGCCCCGATCTAAACCCCATAGCTGATTATTGCTCGCTGTTTAGACAGATGTCTCGCGAGGACCGGCGGGCGCTGCGAAGCGCGGTTCAAGCGGTCCAATCATTGTCTTCTTTAGTCGCACAAGCGAAATGGGGTCGGTTACCAGAGTACGCAAACATGACACAGCAACTAGAAGCTTGGCTGGCTGGGAACAAGACAATAGTGCAACAGCGAGACACGAGCGGCAAGGCGCTGAGCTGCCTCTCTTCGCGCCTGGATAGAATGGCATTCCAGAGTAGACCGATGTTCTCCATCATGCTGAATTACTTCAAGAGGTAGGGTCGGGCAAACCATTGGTCACATGTGCTTACGCAGGGTTGCGAAGAAGGCTTCGGCGCCGAGGAGGGCAGCCGACCGCGCACGTGGACCACGTTTAGGGGCGGGTAGATGGTCTGCGTTGCCTCGCGAGGTCGGCGCGGTCTTTGCAGGCCTTAGTTTCCACCCTGCCCCCCCCCCCCCCCCCCACACACACACACACACACACACACACTCACACACACGCAGGCCGTGGGCCATTCGGCGCATGGCCTCCAGTATGGCCACCTCGTGCGGGGGATCGGGCATGGGGTGCGAGGCGGTGGTGAACGTGGACAACCCGCACGAGGCGGACGAGTGGGCTGCGGTGACGCTGCAGTCCAAGGGCTTCGTTGTCCCGGTGTTCAGCTCCAACGTACACGAGACGCGTGGCTACAACCGGGCAGCCAAGGTTGCGCGCGGCAAGCTGCTGGTGGTGTGGCAGGTGGGTGAGGGAGCGGGCGCGGGCGCGGGCGGCCCGGTGTGTAGCACGGGGCAAGCAGGGCTGCCGGCCCTGGCAGCACCACCCTGGGAGCGCCCCGTGCAGTACCAGACATCCCGCCACGGCCCGTGGTCCCATAAACCCTTCCCTGCTGCTTCTACCACCCACCCACCCTCGTCCACGCTTCCATCCTCCTCGTATACCCTCCACCCCCTCCTCCCTCCAGGACGACCAAATCGCGCCCGAAAGCCCCAAGTGGGTCCACGACCTGGTCAAGGTGTTTGACGCCTACCCGCAGCTTGCCATCATCGGCATGAACACCTACCGCCTGTGCAAGCACCTGGAGGGGACCAACCGCTGGGGCGCGCCCGACTACTGGCTGCCGGACCCCAAGACCGGCGTGCGGTGGACGTACGCGCAGGTGCGGGCGCGGCAGAAGCGAAGACGAGATGAGCGGCGCAGGCCGCAGGCCTCGCGCGCTTGGGTCCGCAGTGCGTGTCCGCGTTCCCACTCCCCCACCCCACCCCCTTCCAATGACAACCCAACCTGTGTTCGGAGCTTATCCACCAACATGGCAGCGCGGCACGGCGCCTCTTACCTGCCCTCCACATGCCCTCCCTGCCCCCCTCCACTGCCACAGAACGTGGACTTTGCGCCGCTGGTGGTTCGCGCCGTGGCCTACTCGGCGCTGGGCGGGCTGGACGAGGGCTTCAGCCGCTCCGGCGACTGCGGCATCTGGGGCGACTGGGAGCTGTGCAACAGGGCCTGGATGGACGGATGGCAGGTGGGGGCGGGAGGGGCCGGGGGGAGGGGAGGCATTCCATGCCCGAGCCCAACGATAGAAGGGGACGGGAATAGGGGCGCGGAAGGGAGTGGGCTGCAGGTAGGGCCGAGGGACGGGTGGACTGCGAACAGAGGGGTGGGACCAGAGGACTGGGTGGGACTGGAGCCAGGGCACCGGGTTGGGATTCCGGAGCCCGCGCAGTGGAACCACCCGTCTGGGCTGGCTGGTCGGCGGGACAAAGCACGCCCAATCTCCCGATCTTAGAAACACACAGAGGCGTGCATGTCGGGCGGCATGCGGTGGTTCACACACACAACGGTGGCGGCTGCTGTGGCTGCCTCTCCTTGTCGCCCTTGCAGACGGGCTTCATGTTCATGGAGGGGCGCCAGGGCGACGGCCACGCGGGCGGCACTCACACGGGCGGCAACGCGGAGAAGTGCTGGGGGCGGCAGCAGCTGGTCACGTCCAGCGGCTTCACAAAGCGGTGGGTGGGAGTTGGCTGAGGGCGGAGCCTGGCGGAAGCGCGGAGGCTTTTGCTTTGCACAGGGAGGCTGCTGGACGGATGTAGACATGTGGGCTGCTACCGCTGGCAATTGTGCGTGGCAGCGTTCTACCTGCCTTTCCTTTGCAGGGCCTGGCTCCATATGCACACCCGTGTTCGTGCCTGCACCTGCCTGCTGCCGGTCTTGCAGGTACGGCACTCAGCTGCTGCAGGACGAGCTGTGCGGCAAGGTGTGGGACCTCAACATGCGCAGCTTCACACTGGCAGACCCGAACGACCCCAAGAAGTGCCCCTACGGGTCCGAGGGCCTCACACGCTTCGCCAACTGCACCAAGCCCGCATGAGAAATGTGTGACGGAGGGCCTGTTGAGCGTTAGGTAGCATGGTGATGGGTACGTGAGTGTGAGCGTGAGGGTTAGGAGTACAGGCGCGTACGTGCAAGCGCCGGACTAGTGCAGGTTGGGACTGACGGACTGTGCTAGTTAATTAACAGAGCAATTCTACCTAAGTACTGATGACCATGGTCAAGATTGTTTACCGACGATGCGTGGCGACAAATAAGGCTGCCTGTCAGTCCAGACGGGTGGTGAACACGACCGTCACACTGCAGGGTTCTTGATGTGGATCGGTGGATGTATATCGGATGCCGGCGTGTGATACAGCCGTACCTGTCAGTGACAGCCTGCTGGCGAGGGTGCCGTAAGCAAGGAGCTATGTTCAGCTTTGTCTTGCTTGTCTGGGGCGGGGCGCCCCCGTTGGACCCAGGGTTGCCCAGGGTTTCTGACCACCAGCGCCGAGACTCCAACACCGCATGCCGTCGAGTGCGGAATGTTACCAAACGCTTTCAGCGCAGTCTGTGTGGAGGCACGGCAGCACCGCATGGAGCGCAAAGGACACAGCGGTGCTAATGTACCTCATTATGAACATTTCAGATTTTGAGTCGCCCGTCATTACACCCTGTCGAGTGCCACTCCGTTGTCAAAGCATAGGCCACGCTATCCTCCTCGCTCATATGCATTGGGTTCGGTTTACTTTGGACTGGCATCTACCCCATTAGAATGGCCTAAAAACTCGTCACTCCAGTGTGAAAAGGGGCGCTGTGGGCCCGCCACCACGCGGCGGCATGTGGATGTCCCCTCGCTCCTGCCGCACGTCCAACACCGGCTCCACGCCGCCGCTGCTGCCCGCCGGGGGCTGACCGCCACTGTGCGGCCCCTCCGGCGCCCCGCCCCGCCCCCGCACGGCCCGGCGCACCCCATACAGAGCCCCGGCCCCAGGCAGTGAGTCCTCAACCACCCAGGGGTCATCGCCGAAGGGGTTGGGCACGGCGTGGGTGCAGTGTGGCGTGGCGTACGGGTTGTCCGGGTCAGCTGCTTTGCTACCGCTGGCGCTGCTGCTGCTGAGGCCGCTGCCGCGCCGCCCGGTTGCCGGCGGCCCGCCGGTGCCACTCGCGCCCGCCACGGCGCCGGGCTCCTGCGCTGGCGAAGCAGGCGAGGAGCCCCAGAGCCCCCGCGAGAGAGGGCCGGTACGGCCCGTCGCGACGCCGGTACCCCACCAACCCCTGCTGCTGCCGCTGTGGGCGCGCGCCGCCATGCCCGCATACGCCTCCTCCGCCTCCGCCACGTCCTGCACGCCAGCCGGCCACCCCGCCGCCCCCTCGATCGAGGCGTCAGTAGCGCCATCGCCTCCGCCGCCTCCGCCCGTGTACCTGGTGGTGGTCGTCATCAGCACCTCAGCCTCCCGCTTGTACGCCTGCATGCATTGTGGGCAGGGAGGAGCGTGGCAACTGAAGGCCACCGGTGCCAGCAGTCGCTCTACCGGCTGCGTTTTATGACGATTCTTATAACGCACGCACCCTCTGGCGCCTCAGCCGCGCCCGCTTCGCGGCTGCCTCGTGCGCCACAGCTGCAGACAGCAGCGCCGCCGCCAGCCACACGGGCGCCGCCAGCAGCCCCAGTGCCGCAGCGGCACGGTCGCGCGGCACGCAGCCTGTCGGCAGCAGGGCACAAGCCAACATCTCCTCTCACAGCGGAGCCAGCCTGGCCACAAAGAACTCCCCACCCCTCACCCTGCTAATTTTGCGCACTGCTGGCAACTCGCCCACGCACCCGCGTGCACGCGGCTGAAAACGGCCACGCGCGGCCCACCGCCGGCAGGCGCCGTCGCCACCACCACGGCGCACGGCAGTGTGGACACCGCGGCGGCCGCGGTGGCGGCGGAGGCGACCAGCAGCCACAGCACGGTATCAGCCACAGCACACGAGTATAGATAGGCCTGTGGGTGGCGGCGGGCGTTGCACAGCAAAATGCATTACGTGTCTGCTGTGTCATACATGGCTCTGGATACCGTATCTTGCATCTGACCAAGCTGCCGCCAAATCACCAAGGACACAACTACAAGGAGCTGCGATGGTGCATGGCTGCAGCACCCGCCCGGCGCTCTCACTCGCGTGCCCCGCCGCGCAAACCGGTAGAAGTCGAAGCTGAGCGCCCGCAGCGCCTGCCACACGCCCAGCACCGCCGCCGTCGCCAGCCCCAGGGCCGCCGCCGCCACCAGCAGCCGGTATGCGGTGGTGCTGCTGTAGCCGCCGCCGGGCAGGTGCACGCGGCCGCCGCCCGTGAGTGCACCCAGGCAAGCCGCAGTGAGCGTCACCTGCAGCAGCCTGTTGGGCGTTGGGCGGGGAGGGGCGTGAGAGTACCGTATTCATCCCATCAAGGCCAAAAGGCGCATGTGCGACGACCCACCTCAGGCCCATCATCCACTGCGCCAGCCAGGGCGCCTCCTTCACCCGGTACCGCGACGTCAGGCTCGCGGCCGCACTCAACGCCCCCACCCGACCGCTACCCTGCATCGTGCTGGACGGAGGGGCGGTTGCGGCAGTTGCCGCCGCGCTGTCGCTGCCGCCGGGTCCCTGAGCGTCCTGGCCTGCCCCTGACAGCGCTGCCCCGGCACTATGCGAGACGGGCAGAGGAGCCTGGCCATAGCCCGGCGCCAATGCCGCAACTGCCGACGTGCTGCTACTGCTGCGCCCGCGGGCGCGGCCCAGGGCCGCTTTGACGGCGGCTGCAGCGCCCGCTGTGCGGCTGCTAGCCAGCTTGCTGGCTGCCCTGCGAGCCGTGTCCGCTGCTAGGTCGACGTCAGACCAGTCCTCAGGTGCGGCAGGCGTGGGGAACGCGCTGGCAGCCGGGCGGGAAGCAGCGCCGCCGCCTGATGCACCAGGCACTCCCTCCGGCGGCACCAGGGGCTCGGGCAGGCCAGATGTTGCGGACGGCTGCACACACACACACACACACACACACACACACACACACACACACACACACACACGCACGCAGTGCTGAGCGTCAGACGCTGTTCCATAACCCCGTATCTATGCGCTCAAGCCCCAATGATGTGTCCCATGTGACCATGTCCCAGCCACTCACGTAGGTGACGTATTCCACAGCTCGCCTCAGCAGACCGCTCGGCCCCAAAAGTCCCGCCATGCCTGAGGCATACAGCACATTCAGCCGCCGCCGGCCGCCGCTGCTGCCACCGGCCCCAACGTATCTGGTGCCGGTGCTACCGTATGGTAAGGGGGCGGAGGACGGCACGCCCGCCGCGCCCGCCGTCGCCGCCTCCGCCGCCACCGCCCGCCAAAGCGCCGCCTCGTAGGCCAGGCTGAGCGCGGACAGCAGCGCCAATCCGAACATGAGGCCAGTCGCCTGGTAACACATGCACAGCGTCACAGCCAGAGCAGCAGAAGGAACACGAGCAGAGGTTTATTACGGTGTGTAGGCCGGCAACCAACGATATCCCTGGTCCGATCCCTGGTACTGTGTAAGTGTGTATGCGGGCTTGCGGCACGGCGCCAGCTGTACCCAGCCACCCCACCCCACCCCACCCCACCCCACCCCACCCACCGCCTTAAGCTGGGCGCAGTCGTTGCCTTCGCCGCTCACGGCCGCACAGCCCAGGCGCAGCGGGCCGCGTAGGCCCAGCGCCGCGGCCGCCGAGATGCCGGCAGTGGCACTGCACCGGCGTGCGGACCCATAAAGAAGGCACAGTAGGGGCTTCAGCACAGGCACTGAAACACGTAGGGTTCTGTGCGCCCTAGCCAGCACCCCCTAGTGACTCGGCCCCCGCTGCCCTGCACATGCGTTTGCACCCTGCTGCACGCACCACAGCAGGCACCACACGGAGTCGAAGACTGTGCCGACCGGCAGCGACATGCGGCGTGCAGCGTTGAGGCACTGCAGCACGCCGCAGCCCAGCGTCGCCGCCAGCGTCATGACTGCAGGGGCCGCGACCGCACATGCATGCAACCACCCATATCATGCGATTACTGCCCAAGTGGTACAGCAGCCTCGCCATGCTTGGCCAGCCGCAGCCGCAGCCTCCATGCACATGACTGGCCGCAGTGAGCTCCCGACCCGCCAGGCCTGAACCCGCGTCAGCATTGTCCACCGCCCCACCTGCCACGGCCAGCAGGTACCGGAAGGGCGGCAGCGCCCGCCACCCCGTGCCGCCGCCGCCGCCACCAGCACCTCCCTCGGGCTGCGACGCCGTCAGCACCACCACCACCAGCGCCAGTACGCCCTGCGTGCCACGCAGGTAGTGGCTCCACGCCGGCGACTCCTCCAGGCCACCGCCGCTGCCTCGGGCCAGACCCGAGGAGGCCCGGGCCGGCGCCGTGGGGGCCTGCAGGCACA
Source organism: Chlamydomonas reinhardtii (assembly GCF_000002595.2). NCBI lineage: Eukaryota > Viridiplantae > Chlorophyta > Chlorophyceae > Chlamydomonadales > Chlamydomonadaceae > Chlamydomonas > Chlamydomonas reinhardtii. The sequence goes on from NC_057012.1 coordinate 2,982,099, forward strand.
AGCGCGTGCAGCGACACGGTCAGACAACCCAACTACGACAGAGTTTACCAAACAAATCTTCCTGTCCACAAATTGGCGGCCCGAGTTCTCAGCAGCTTCTACGCGGCCCCGAGGGTCGACCGCGGCTACCTCGGGGGGTAGAACGCTGCTGCTTACCGCGGACGAGGACGCCGCTGCTTGAGGGCTGCTGGCCGACTCGACGTCAGGAAAAGGTACATAATTTGACGAGCCGTTGATGAAGCTTGTGGCATCGGGGCCCGCGGGCGGTGCGGAGGCTGGGCCGCGGCCGAGCTGCTCTGCTGCAGCCGGCCCCGCGGCCCCCCGCGCGGCGGAGCCCCACATGGCGTAGTAATATTCAGGCCGCAATGTCAAGGCTACGGCTTGGAGTTGCGTGTTTGAGCTTCTCAGCCTTGTCAGTGTTTTGCACTTGACTGATATGAAACCTTCCGCTTGGGGAGTTTAAAGAAACGTAACACGGCAACGAAGAGTTGAAACTGTCGCTGCAGTGCGGGTTGGGCAAGGCGGGTGGCCATGCCAGCTGCCAAAACCCCACGCGATCCTTACCCCACTCCTGACCAGCACTCCCCCAAGTCCGGCTCCTGTCCATTATATTGTATGCCGCCTCCCCCATGTTTCTCATAACTCGTAGTAGCTTCGCCCCACAGCCGCCTGCAGTGAAGACTCGACATGGCTGGCTCTGAGTCCTGGCACCGCGTTATGCCGACTTGCCCATCGCCTGACAAGCTGCAGCGATTGTGTAGTACATTGGAGACCAGATAACTGCATGTAATATAACCAGGCTTGTCTACGAAGCCTCCCAATGGACCTGGTTCGCCCCCAAGTTCCAAACGCATGGAACTCGACAGCTTCCACTTGCCCCCAGCATCCGGGCTATGGCACATATCGATAGTAAAATCTGTCACCGCTGTAGTAAGTTAATACGTACACGCGCCGCTATGTCACTGTGCGCGAAGAGCGTGTAAAAAATTGACGCCAGTTTGAGTTGACACTGACAGAGTCCCAGCGTCAGCTCCAATTTAACCTAGGTGCCATGGAGGAGGTGAGACCGCGCGAGAGCATACAACGAGCTGGCTTGGGGCTGCGCAGGGGGCTGACAGCTGACGATGTTCCCCTCGCGACAGCCCACACAGGACTCCTTCGCTGACGACGCACCTGTCGTTGGCAAGCGCCGCTCATCACTTGGCGCCCTTGCAAAAATGAAGCCGGTCGGCAAGCTGAAGGCCATGTTTGAGGACAAAGGTGGGTAGCGCTTTCGCGCAAGCTTCCCCCACGCCCGTAGCGGCTGAGCTTAAGAGCTTGCCTAACAAACAATCACTCATTCATTTCAGGTATCGCTAAACAGCGTCAGAAGGACAGCAGTATCCTGGCAAAGCTGAAGCCGGTGTCGGCCAGCCATGACGTCTCGTCGTTCTCAGCGGCAGTCGCGGACACGGCGTTCAACGGGCCTCACACCATCTCTATTCCAGCGCCGTCAGACCAGGCACCCAGCACTCCCACGCAGCCCCTGTTCGCGCTGCTGCCGGCTGCTCACGGTACCCTGGTGGAGGACGGGCGCAACGAGTCCCTGGGCAGCGAGATGGACGCGAAAGCCACCAAGTCCCCCAGCTCGGGTAACTTCTTCAAGCGCAGCTTCAGCGGCTTGAAGAAGGCGCTCACCCCCAAAAGCTCGTCCGGCAAGCACAAGCACGGTGCTGCCAGCCCTGGCTACGCCGGCAGTGAAACCGGCGGCCTCTCGCCCAGCCCTTCCGGCCTCCTGCCTTTCGTCAGCCGCCAGCCCTCGTCCAGCTCCATGGACCTCAACGTGCGCAGCGACCAGGCCGCGCCGCTCCAGCCTGCGCTACGGTCGCCAACCCCCTCCGTGAGCTGCGATGCCCAGACCGCGCTGGAGGAGCAGGAGTGGACGGCGGAGCGCTCGCGGGAGGGAAGCATCGAGGTGCAGTCAGAGATGAAAGCAGCGAGGCCGCCCCGCCCGCCGTTGTCGCCCCGCGTGTCGCCTAGCGGCTCCATCCTGGATGGCATGGCGGCGCGCGTGACTGTGTCGCCCCACGCCCGGTCCCCTTCCGTCGCCGCCACCAGCATGGCCGACCCGGCCACGCCCTGCGCCGGTCAGCTTGACACGCCCAGCGCTGCGCCCTCGCCCCTCGCTGCTGAGGCCTCACCCAGCCCAGAGGAGGAGGACTCAGCCGTCGCGTCGCTGTCCGCCAGCCCCACCATCCCTGACGGCCCCTCCAGCGACACACACATGGCGGCTCTGGCTGAGGCCGCCGCTGCAGCTGGTGCGACGCCACTGCCCTTCGGCCTGGCCGCCGCAGAGGCCGCATCTGAGGCGGGCGCTGCGGATGAGGATACTGTGCCGGCGAACGGCTGCGAGCTGGTGTTCCCCAGCCTCGGTACCGATGCCGGCGCCTCCTCACCCGGCGGCATGTCATCGTTACCGCACTCCAGCGGCGGCGCCAGCGACGCCATGGCCACCGCCATGCTGATGGCCTGCGACCAGCCCGTGCCTGCTGCCCGCTCCTCCAGTGCGCGCGGCCTGCATCTGGACGTCGACGCTGCCACCGCTGAGACGGTGGCGATTGGCGAAGACGCTAGCGCTGACACCATCACGCCCACCGGCACCACCATTCCGGCGGTGGAGGCCTGCATTGACGGCCTCACGCCCGTCTGTGACAGCAGCGTGCTTGCCTCCGCTGGCGCCGTCGCTGTGGGCACTGCGGCCAGCGAGACGGCTGCGTACACCACTGCCGTGGAGGATGCGGAGATGGCGGCCGCGGAGCCTACCACCGCTGAGGCTGCCGCTGAAGTGGCGGAGGTCTTAGCTGAGGTGGAGACGGTGCAGTTGTACGAGCCGACGGCGGCCTGCGAGGCAGCGGCCAACGACATGGAGATGGATGAGGTGGTGCTCGCTGCTCCTGCCGCTGTGGAGGCGGCGGCCGAGCCCGCTGCCTGCAGCTCGCCGCCGCCGGCAGACTCGGTGCCGGCCGCCGTGGCGGCTGTGCCGCAGGTGGCGCCGGTGGCTGCCAGCATCGAGCTGTCCGAGCCCGCTGCCGAGGTCGCTGCCTGCCCTGCGGCCGGGTTGCCGCAAGAGCCAATCAAGGCCGCAGCGGCGCCGCCGCTGGTGGTGGAGCCACGGCCTGTCGCCGCCGAGCAGCCGGCATGCCCGGCAGCGCTGTCTGCGGCTGCGGACGAGGAGATGATGGACTGTGGCGACGCGGCCACTGGGCTGGCCGAACCCCAGGTCGCTGCCCTGGAGCTGCCTGCTGCATCTAAGCCGTCGAGCGCCGCCGTCATGCCCACCACCTCCCAGCCCACTGCGGCAGCGGCTGGGCAGCCAGCGCCTGCCCCGGAGACTGTTGAAGCCGCGGCGGAGCTGCCAGCGGAGCCGGCTGAGCTGGCTGCCAGGCCGGCGCCTGGCGTCACGGAGGAGGACACGGATGAGGCTTCTGCGCAGGAGCCTGTGCCCATCGCTGAGGCCGCAGAGGAGCCAGCTCAGGAGCAGGAAACTGTCGAGGCTTCTCCTGCCTTCGAGCCAGCGGCTGCTGAGACCGCGGCCGTGGCCGTGCTGGAGACGACAGCTGAGGCTGTTGCCGAGCCCCTCGCCGTGCCTGCTGCTGAGACTGCCGTGGAGCCTGCCCCCATCACCACCGCGGCTACGGAGGCGCCGCCTACTGCCTGCTTCGATGTCGACATGGATGACGTGGAGGCGTTCGAGTTCGAGCCACTGGAGGACGCCACGCAGCAGTTTAGCCCCGCGCAGCAGGCGGCCGCTATGGCCGCGTCGGAGGTGGCGGTGGTCGCAATTGCTGAGGCTGCGGAGATGCTTCCTGTCATCCTGGAGGACAGCGCGCCGGCTGTTGAGCTGGCCGCGTCGGCCGCTGCTGAGGAAGCGGCCGAGGTTGCAGTGGCGGAGAACGAGCCGGTGGTTGGTGCGGCGTCCGTACGGTCGGAGCCCGCGGCGGACGACTTCGTGCCCACATCCACCGCTGGGCTGGAGGCTGAGGTCGCCGAGGTGGTCGAGGTGCCTGCCACTGCCGTGGAGGTGCCCGGTGCCGATGAGCCGGCGGCAGCTGAGCCGGCAGCAGCTGAAGTGGCGGCCGATGCCGCCGCCGCTGAGGAGCCGACCACCAACGCCGACCGCGCTAACGCCGACGTGGACATGATGGACACGGAGGCCGTCTCCGGCCCCGCCGCCATTGAGGCGGTGGAGAGCGAGACCACAACGGTGGCGGCTCCCGCTGCCGCGCTGCAGGAGGCCATGGCCGCTGAGTTCGTGGCCGTGCAGTCTGAGGTGGCTGAGGCCGTGGCCGAGCCAGTGGCTGAGCTGCAGCAGCCCGACCAGCCCGTCGGCGAAGTTGACTGTGTGCCGGCTGTGGTGGAGGTGCCGGCCGAGCTGGAGGCCGCTGCTCCTACCGTCGCTGAGCCAGAGGTGCAGCCGGAGGTGCAGCTGGGGATGCAGCCGGGGACTATCAGTGAGCCGCAGCCTGCTGCTACCGCCGCCGAGGCAGCGACTGAGAACGGCACCGCCGCTGCCGTGGCCTCGCCCGTGCAGCAGCAGCGCCCGTCAATGCCCGAGGACGACCCCATGATGGTCAGCCCCATGCTGGCGCGCCTAAGCCTGGCGCCGCCGCCGGCATTCGTCTCGGCACCCGAGGACGCAGGCGCAGCCGGCGATGCTGTTGGCACGCCCGTGTCGGCCGCGCGCAGCACGCCCGGCATGCCCACGCCCATCAGCCCCGAGACGGCGACGGTTGGCGTGCGAGCCTTCCAGCTTGATGACCTGGAGGCCGAGGCCGAGCAGGCTGTCGCCGAGGGCGCCGCGTCCTCGGGTGCGGCTGAGGTCGACGGGCCCATGGCCGCACAGGCGGAGGCTGAGGAGGCGCAGCCTGTGGCTGCAGACGAGGCTGTGATGGATGTGCCGGAGCCGGTTGCCGAGATGCCTGCCGCCGACCTGGCGGTGGCCGTGGAGGTGACGGCCGAGGTGGCGGCTGTTGAGCTGGAGGTAGTGGAGGAGGCTGCCGCCCCCGCAGCGGAGCTGGACGTGCCGATGGCCGACTCGCTGGAGGACCTGGAGTCGGAGTGGGGCAATGGCGACCTGCTGGACGGCGGCGACCTGCCCCTGCCGCAGGTGTGCGGGGTTGCTGGCTGGGGGTGGGAAGGATGTGTGTAGGGCTGTGGCATGGACGAGTAGGCTTGTTGTGATGGGTAAGAATTGTCTAGTGGATGGGCAGGCAAGCGCATGGGGGCAGGGTTGTGTGTACCATGTGCTGAGGGTATTGCCGCATACCTGCAAGTCCTGACCTTCTCATGCTGTGCGCTACCCCTCTTATGCAGGCCGTGTCATCCCCGGTCAGCACCGGCAAGTCCAAGGAGAAGGACGCTAGCGCATCCACTCCAGGCGTGCCTTCCAGCCGCAAGGTGGCGCCCGACGTCACTCTCATGGTGCGTTACGGGTTTTGGGCTTGGCCGGAGTCCATTATCGAGTATGGTATTGCCGCTGTCAGTACGTCTTAGGCTCCATTGTGCATAAACGAGCTGATCCCTGAGTACAACCACCAACACCCTGCCCTTACCGTGTCGTGGCCCGCCCGCAGGTGAACCGCGAGTCGCTGGACCTGGTGTCGCTGCGCGCCTCAATGGTCAATCGCGGTGGGCTGGGCGAGAGCCTCATGGCCGAGTCGCTCGACAGCTTCGAGCACGGCCTGAGCATGGGCGGCGGCGTGAACACCAGCAGCAGCATGAGCTTGGCCAAGAGCCGCCACGTCTTCCCCTTCTTCCCCATGGCGCCCGTCACCGAGGCTGGCGAGGGCGAGCAGGAGGGCGATATGCCCAGCCCCGCGGCCAATTGCGCCACCGGCGGCTTCAACTTCGATGTGCCTGCCGTTGCGACCGCCACCGCCGCTGCCTCGCCAGCGTCGCCCGCGCTGTCCTTCGCGCCGCCGCCAGCGGCAGCAGCCACGCCCGACGCCATTCCCACGCCTGGCATGCAGCCGACGGGTGCGTCCGGTGCCTTTGCCATGACCCCCTTGGGCCGCACGCCTGGTGTGCCCACACGTGCTGGTGTCGCTGCCACACCTGTGGCCGCGGCCTCGGGCTCCCAGGTCAAGCCCGGCTCCGCCAAGCCCACGACGGCCGCTGGTGGCAAGCCCACTGCTACGCCGTCATCGGCACTCAAGGCCCTGGCGGCCGCTAGCGCTGGTACCGCTGGCGCCAAGGCCGCACCATTGGCTAAACGCCCAACTCCAGCCATTGGTGGCAAGCTGGTTGCCACGCCAGGACAGGTCCCTGGCGCTGGGACTGCCACGCCCACCGTGGGCCGCACGCCTAGCTACACAAGCCTCCACACCAGCACCCCTGGCGCTGCTGTGCCTGCCGCGGCGGCCACTGCCCGCACCCCGGTGCCCACCCCGGGCGTGGCCCCCAGCGCTGCCAACGCAGTGCACGTGAAGACGCCTGGCTTGAGCCCGCTGCCGGCCAGCAACATGCCCGCCGCTGCCCGTGCTCGCGCCACGCCGCTGGCTGCTGCCGGTGCGGCCGGGGTGCAGGCGGTGCCAGTGGCTGGCCGCTCGGTCGGCATGGGCACCAACCTGTTCGACACGCCTGTGATGATGCGTGCCACAGCGGCGCCGCTGGCCGACTCGCCCTTCCCAGGTGGGTGCCCATTATGACCTTACAGCTACGCGCTTGATAAGCTGATACGATGTCCCGGTGGCGCGACGCTATTTTATGGTGTCGTCACGCTTGACCCCCCGGTTTCACCAACGTCAACAGACTTTGACCTGGACACCATGGACATCTCGGCAGAGGCCTCCCGCGCCGCCGCCATGCTGGGCCCCGCACATCAAGCGGCCACGCCTGGTACGTGCGTGCAGCGCCGGATCGTATCTGCAGCCTTCATATGTTTCCTTCTGAGTAACGTGTACCGTATTGCTGATCTCCCATTTCGTTGTGGCAAAATTGCAGTTCCGTCGGGCGCTGGACGGACAGCCTCGTCAACGGCGCCAACTGTGGCCGGCACGCCCACCACGTCGGTGCTGGAGGTCCACGTGCAGATGCTCACCAACAAGCTGGCGGAGGCGGAGGCCAACAACCAGCGCCTGCAGGTGCGCATAGGCGACTGGGGTGGGTCAGGCAGCGTGCACACGGAACGAAACACCTTCCTATTCATAGTTTGGAACCCATTCTGGTGCTCCGCTAATGCATACTGCTCTTCCTCGGCCCCGCAGGACGAAAACAACATGCTGCGCGACCAGTTGTCGACGCTGCAGTTCCAGAGCAACATGACGGTGAGGGCCTGGGTCCCTGGACCATAGTACGTCACGAGTCCACGGCAGCTATTGCATACAGCCTCAGCCACAAACGCATCTACGGTCCCATCCGAGCTGTAAAGTGCATGCAACACGCACACACTCACTTGGTGTCACACATGCCTTGCAGGGTGACCTGGACATGGAGCGGGAGGCGCGGCAGTTCCTGGAGCAGGAGCTGTCAGTGGTGCGGCACCGCATGGACTCGCTGGAGGCCGACCTGCGTGCCGCGCAGGCAGAGGCCAAGCGCCGGGAGCAGGTAGCGGCGGACACGGCGACCGCTCACCAAGCTGAGGCCGCCGCGTGGGCGCAACACGACGCGGAGGCGAGGCTGAGCCTGCAGCAGAAGGACGAAAAGATGAAGGCGGTAAGCACAGCCCTCCCGCGTTGTGTCTGGGTCTTCGTTTAGGGCTTTCGTGAGAAGGCACTTGGTAAGACCAGTGCTGCTAGTGCGCGATCAATACCGTGTCTGACATTCTCTCTGTTGTCGTTTCTCCACCATGCAGATGCAAGTGGAGGTGGACGCCGCGCGCGGCATCGTGGAGCAGGCGGAGGCGCGTGTGGCAGAGGCCAACAACAAGGCCGCCGCCGCACAGGCCAAGAGCGAGGAGGAGTCGGGCAAGCTCAAGGACCTGCAGGCGACGCTGGGCGTGCAGGCGCACCAGGTGGGGCTGCAGTCGGCGAACTTCAGGGAACATTTCGCCGCTGCAATGTTTCTGTACAGTTGCAGGAGATGTGCGTCCTTGCCATCCGCTGACGCATCCCTTGCTCTGGCGCTGTTCCCCGCCCCGCCCGCAGCTCGTCCAGGCGCAGCGCGCACGTGACGAGGCGGAGGCCAGGTTCACCAAGGCTATGGACCAGCTCATCAACGCGCAGACGGCGCACAAAAAGCAGGTAAGAAGGTGGCTGATGTTGTATGCAGTATGCGTGCCTACAAGCGCGTTTGTGCTTCACCTCAAGCAGCTTCCCTCCGCGTCTCTCCCCCATGACTCCGTATGTCGGCATGCCCATGAACCTCCCCGCCTTGCGCCGCCTTATGTCCAGGTGGTGGAGTACGAGCACAAGCTGCAGTCGCTTAACACCGTGCTCCAACAAGCCACGGAGCTGCGGGACCGCTACAACAAGCTCAAGCAGGCCGCCATCGAGTTTGAGACGCGGGCAAAGACGGCGGAGGCCAAGGCGCAGGAGGTGGGCCAGTCCGTTGGGTTGCGTGCACGTGTTCGATGCTAGAAGTACGTACCGCCGCGTCTTCACCTGTACCGGCGTGACAACGTTTCGCCTAGTTTTTTCATGCGCTCTGGCTCACTTAACAAGTCAACATTTGCCCTGTCCTCACTTCCCCCAGAACGCGGCCGCATTGGCCACTGCCCAGACGGAGAAGGGAGAGCTGCTGCGCATGTGCAACGAGCTACTTACTCAGCTGGAGGCCAGCAAGGCCAAGCGATGAGTGCGCAGTGCGGTTGAGGCAAGCGTTGTGGGGGTACATACCGTATGCGGTCGTAGGTTGCGTTTGTGAGGGGCTGCGTTCGCGGGCAAGCGACAAGACAAGTGTGGCAGAGGTGTTAATGCCAGTGCGCTCAAGTCGGTTAGGAGTACCAACCACAGTGCTCATACCTGTTGCGGTGAAACGGAGGCATCAGGGGGCATGGGTTCGTGGCGGGGCATCCCCATCGTCACGGTGTGTGCGCACATTTGCGCACGGTTAGTATAAGCTGTCACGCAGGAGAAGTACTAGACCGCTGTGAATTCAATTGCAAGGATATCCAATTGACGTTTATAGCTGGGACAGAGGCCAACGCAACTGTGCTTGGCATGCTCTGTAAAATAACGGCCCACACAGAGCCAAAGTCAGGGCAATGGATGTCCAATGATATAAACGGAAGCTAGTGAACTGACTTTCTGTTGCGAGTTGGCAATTTGACTTGACGCGAATCGATCGGACAGCGCACTTCCCAGTCATGGAGTCCATAGGCACCCGCCTGGAGCAGCAGGTGTGAAGCACATAATATCAAGCAGAAAGCACACTGCCTCGGACGCGTAACCGAGTCCCGGGCTGGCACTTCATGTCGCAGCTCCCTGGCTTCAAGGCCTCCTTCGGTGGAGAGGAGCTGAAACGAGCAACAGCTGCATTGGCGGGGGCGGTTGACATGGGGAAAGGCGCAGCTGAGCGCAAGGTGAGCCCCACACAGGATACCCGCTTCCCACGCAACCGCTCACGCTGCCCGTCGTCTCTGGCCCCCCATTCACCCCTCGCATAGAACACCGTAATTGCCGAGAGCACGACGGATGAGACACCTTCTTCCAGCGTACCGTCCGTGCCCTCGGAGTCCTCCCGCAGCAACGGCGCGGCCTCAGCAACGCTATCAGCACTGCTGGCTCGCACCTCCACTGCGCTCACTTCCTCCTCGGCGTCATCCTCCACGGACTTTTCCGATACCGACCTGCTGCTACGGGAACTGGCGCTAGCAGCCAACCAGTACGCGCGGCAGGAGGAGGCGGCCGCAGCTGCGGCGGAGGCGCGGAAAGCGGCGGAGGGGCGGGAAGCATCAGCAGGGGGCACGGGGCCTGTTAGCAGCAGCGGCAGTGGGCAGGACTACGACATCGTGTACCACCATGCGCTGGTGCTGCAGGTGGGACATGAAGGTCGCATGAAGGAGAAGTCACAGTGGGGAGGGGTGAATCATTTTATTGCTTGCTTGCAGCTGCCCCAGCTGTCTGACACCAGTTCGGGCCAACACGCATAGTTGTGTGAACTGATGGTGTAGGAGCTGGCGGCCAAGTTGCCGGGAGGCCACGCGGAGCAGCTGCAGCTCTTGCGGCAGGTAATCACCCGCGTCTCACTTCCAGCGCCGGGCATATGGCCGTGTCAGCGCTGCGTGAGCCTTCTCCCGCCCACCGCGCGCTCCCGCACCACTTTTCCTTGCCCAATCCCAAAGTCACGACTCAGACCTTGCCCCGGCTCCCATTCCCCACACTCTGCCACTAGGCCTGTGAGCTGTACGCCTGCGCCGCCGCGGCGCGGCCGTCCTCCCACTCGGCTCTGTACAACTGGGGCGTGGCGCTGTCCGACATGGCGCGACTGCTCAAGGAGTCAGACCCAGACCAGGCGCTCAGCTGCCTGCAGCAGGTAGGCTTTGCGGTTTGTAATATTAAGCGCCCGACCGTACCAGTACATTCGGCATAAATGCCAGTATACGGTAGATGCGGGGTGGGGAGAGGCCAGCGGGGCCTGATAAGGGTTTGCAGTCTTTGCACCCGCGCCTGCATTAGTAAGGTGCACCATCGGAGATGCCTCGGTTGCATATCGAATGACCTTAACGCGAGCGCACGTCACGCGTAACTGGACAGGCGACGCACAAGTACGCGGGGGCGCTGGACCTGCAGCCCGGCAACCCGCAGGCACTCAACAACTGGGGCCTCAACCTGCAGGTGCGTGCGGGGCCCGGCTGGCACACACGAGTATGGCGCAATGTGCTTCCTTAGACTCAGTTCGCACGCCGCACCGCTCTGACCGCTACATCTGACCTTGCCGACTAGATGTACACTTCCTTTTTACCTCTAGGAGATGTCGGGCCTGGTCCCCGCCACCAGCCCCGAGCGGGACACGCTGGTGGTGTACGCGCTGGAGAAGTTCCGGCACGCGGTGCGGCTGCGGCCGGACTTCGACCGCGGCTGCTACAACATGGGCACTGTGCTCTACAGCTATGCCTGCGCAGTTCAGGCCGAGCTGGCGGCACAGCTCAAAGGTGAGCATGCGTGCGTGTGAAGGGAAACGGAAACGTGTGTGGCGTTCGTAAGAGACATTTGGGTCAGGGCAAAGCAGGGACGCGGCGTTGGGCAAGCGCACTGGCCGGGGCAGTCGGGGGCTCGCGCAGGCAGGTTGTAGGGGTGGCGCCTCGAGGTGAGCAGCACCAAGGCACGTTTGCGGGGCGTTGCTTCTTCCGAGGGTACCACAGCTCAGCCTGATGAAGCTCGTGTGTCCCTGGTGTTTCGCAGCCGGCCGCCTGACCAGCCAGGATGCGGAGACGTCGCGGGAACGGCACGCGCGCGAGACACGAGTGCGGGCGCTGTTCACGGCGGCTGCGCAGTACATATGCCTGGCGGCGGCGCTGCAGCCGTCCCGTGACATTTACAGGTGCGGCGTCGTTGTAATGTATCACAGCCGCTTACGGTTTACATCGTTCCTGTTGGTTTGGGTGCCTTACCGTGCTTGACAAGCACCGCGCCACCCTGCACGATCGCTAAAATAATCAGTCGTGCGTTACTTAGTCATCACGCGTGCGCTACCGCGGCATTACCGCCGGCTGCAGGCGCTCGCTGGCCGTGGTAAAGCCCATGCTGCCGCTGCCGTTCCTGCGTGCCGGCTACCTGACGGCGCCGGTGGAGCACACGCTGGGCGGCCCGGCCGAGGCGTGGCGACGCGAGTGGTTCGTGCTGGACCATATGTCCCTGCGCTCGGCCTCGGCGCTGGAGAGCTCGCTTAGCAGCGCGGCGTCAGGTGTGTGGGCGGCCCGGGTTGTTTCGCAGAAACAAAAGAGGGAATGGCGTGAAGGGCGCGTGGGCCGCTGGCTCTCGTTAATGTATGCTTGAGTTAGGTCGTGCAGTGGTGGTCGGTCTCAGTGCTAGGGTATACATGGCTGTGACTTGACGTATTGCACGGTGCAACTCGTGGACTTGCTTGGGACGTGTGCAGGCGCCGGCGGGCTGGGCAGCGGCGGCGCTGTACCAACGCTGAAGATCGGGCACGCGGTGAATGAGGTGCCGCTGGTGGTGCCCCTGGAAGCCATTATCAGCGTGCGCAGGTCGGGGCTGCAGGCACTGCTGCATGGGAGGGTCAGAGACGAGGCCTCTTGCGATGTGTTTGCAGAGATCGGGGGTTCAATGCGGCCGCAAGCCACACTCACGCAACATACAGCCCGACCACCTGCGTCTCTGTCGCTGACGCACAGTACCACCGTATCTGCCTCCGCAGGTGCTATGACCCCAGCCTCCCGGAGGGTGAGGCGCTGTGGCTGCAGCTTGCGTATCCGCTCAACACCAGCAGCGCCGCCACGCACCCCCACACGCACGCCCTTGGGCTGGACGCCTTCGCCGCCTCCACACACGCCCTTGGCACAGCAGCCCAACCTCACGCCGCCCGCCCCCCTGCGGATCGCAGCAGCGCTGAGCCGTGGGCCGCCGCCGCATCTGCGGCGGCGGCTGCGAGGCCTGGTGCCTCCATATCAAGTGTCGGGCGAGGTCAGGGGCTTGCGGAGGACGGGCAGGGCGGCGCGGCGGCGGCAGCGGCTGCCTCGCTGCTCTACCCGCCTGGCTGCGCGCCGCCCTGCTGCTGCGTGTGGCTTGTGGCGGATGACGCGGACTCTGCAGACGCATGGGCGGATGCATTGCTGCTGGCGCACCACGTCGCAGTTAGTAGGTGAGAGCACGCAAATTGGGTATTGAGCCCTTGTCGGCGACGGTCCTTTAGTTCTTGCGAGTACGGTAGTTGACACTTGACAATGCCCGCCCCCCCCCGCCTGCCCCCATCCCTTATGCAGATCGCCTTACGCCCTGTCAGAAGCTCTCACGCCGGCAGCCACAGCTAACGGCGCTGCGGGTGTCCCGCCCCGCACGGCGCGGGTGAGCGGTGGCGGCGACTTGCCTGGGCTGGGACGGGCCGGATAACTTGTGCGCGCGCGTGTTCATGCACTGCAATTGCTGCCGCGTTGCAGCAGTCGTGCATCCACGGTACTGTGTGCGGCGTGGAGGCGATGGAACTGCTGGTTGACAGTGATGTCGGGAGTCGATGAAACTGCTGGTTAGCAGTGACGTCGGGCGGAGCACAAGGGTTACTGGTGGCAAAGCATAGGGTACGGTAGTTGACAAGGTGGGTGCCACCGTGAGGCCGTGTTTTGGGCCAGGCTGCGAGCTATGATTCCAGCTTAGGTCTAGGCAGATGCGAGTAGTATGACGGAGTACCCATGACAATTGACAAGTAACAGGGGCAGTGGAGTTGGAAGCAAGCTGCACACTGCTGGCACACGTTGGGACGGGGAGTCGCGCACGCATGTCTGTGGTGGAGTCCCTCCACCCAGTCCGGTCTCCCACACGGCGTAGGGGTCTCAACCCACCGTCTTCCTACGCCCCAAGGGTGGGACTTAAGCCCCCTGTCCGCCACAAAGGCGGGTTATCACGCTCATCAAGATTGCGCACATATGTAACGGAGCGGTTTCGACTTTGCCCAGCTTATTGACGTGACAGGCAATGCCCAACATTACTCTGTGGCATCGTTTACGTTTCAGATAGCGACGGAGAGAGAGAGAGACTTTCGCAGCAAGATATTTTAAAGGGCGTCGCTGTTAGGGCTCCGTCGCAATTCCAACTGGTTGCTGTGCACTAGTTCTATGTTCAAGGCCTGTTGTGCTGCGGCACGGGCGCGCTTCTCGAGAGAACCCCCATCATCGATGTGCTCGCCGTCTACAGCTCTGCGCCACTTTACCACACAGTGGAAAAAGTGTATGCTTCATAAAGTTTATTATCAAGCTCCAACGCGTACACGCGGGGCCCTGTAATAAGGCCCGCCCCTGACCCGATAGAGCTAAATATTGTCTCTGCTAAATATAGTAGCATATATCAAGGACGTGGTTTTCTACGACCCTTGAGGGTGGCCTGGGGACGGAGGGCCACCATGAGGGCCGGAGCCGGGCGCCTCAGCGCTGCTGAGCGAGCTTGCGCGGCATCTTCAAGGCAAGTCGGCGTTCTTAGACCTTTGGGCGCCAGACCTTGTCCAGTTAGCACAAGCAGCCCGGTTGGCGTCTCCGGGCGTTTCCCGGGACCGTCTAGGTGGGGACGACCTCGCCAGAGTCTAGTTCATGTTGCTTTAGTCGTCACGACGGACGACCTGGAACATGTGCATCTCTGCGCTGTGCAAAGTAGTCAGCCTCACCATCAGCGAAGCTAGCGCAGAGTTGCCAGGCGGCCCCTGCGCTTCGACTCGACAGAGAAAGAGGACGGGTACCTGAATATCAACTCAGACGTGTCATACTTGTCGGCACTCGCTGCGTGCAGGGTGATCCTTGCGCCGCTGGCTTCGTCCACCGCCAGCACATCGGGGAGAGTGCACTTGCAGGATGTTGCTCCTGTTACCAATCAGATCGCAGCCGGGCTTCACAAGCCAGGGCATCAGCGGACGGCACGCATCAGTTGCGCCGCTGCCCAGCGAGGTCACGTAGCGTCGACGTCCACTAGCACTTCTTCGGTTCCCTCGCAATTCATCTTGGTAAGCTGTTGTCACTCTTGACTTCACTCTGTCCAACTTCCGGAAATGGCGACAGCATTGGTTAACGCATCCCTGTCGGTTTTCTTGCATACGCAGTTGACCGAATGCGGCTCGCCTCCATCAGCAGCTGACGTTCAGGAGGTGCTGCCCCACCTGACTCCCAAGCAGCTGGCGGACGCAGTGTGGTGCTTCGCGCAGCACGAGGTGAAGCCGACGGCGGAGCTGATGGACGCTGTGGCGCAGGAGATCCACAGCAAGCTGGCGCACTTCAGGTGCGCACGCGGGACCAGGTGGTGGTGTTTTTTGGGGTGGGTTAGGTTTAGATGGGGCGGCACCGGCAGGCGCGTGTGATGCGAAGGTGCGGATTGGGGCGCCAGGCGGGCGTGCGGCAAGGCAGGCCTTCAGAGCGTGACAGCTTTCTCCTCACGCGGACGTGCAGGGCCCAGGACCTGAGCAACACGCTGTGGGCGTTCGCGATGCTCAAGTACCAGCCCACGGAAATCTGGTGGCAGGACTTTGAACGCCAGGTGTACGGCGCACTCACGGACCTCACGGATCGCCAGCTGGCGAACCTGCTCTGGGCGTTCGCCGTGCTGGAGCGGCGGCCAGTGGTTGCAGACACCCTGCCCGCAGCCGCCTCGGCGTCGGCCTCGACTTCTTCCTCCGCTGTGGGGTGTGCGGACGGGCTATCGTGCAGTGGCGCGGCGGCGGGAGCAGGGGCGGCGGCCAGTGGCGGGGTAGGTTGCTCTGCTGTGCCCCAGGTGGAGCTGCTGGCGGCTTCTGAGCGCCGCTCCGGCTGGGTCCTTGACCCCCTGCTTGCACACAGCTGCGCGCGTGGCTTCTCTGGCTACTCGGCCGGCAGCCTGCACCTGCTGGTGTGGTCTCTGGGCAAGCTGCACCACCCGCCGCCGGCTGCCTGGCTGGAGGGCTTCCTGCCGGCCGCGGAGTCTCAGTTTTTCCGCTTCTCGCCGACCGAGCTGTCCAACATCATTTGGGCACTGGCCAAGCTGGGTAAGCAGAGCGACCGCAGTTGTGGTGGTGGGGTGATGTACTGTGACAAGCGGCGGTGCTGGGTGCCCAGCGGTGCATAATCTGGTTTGGTCAACAGGAAGGCTGGCTGCTTGTTGATGCTTTGCGATTAGTCTGCTGACCGTTTTCTGTTGCGCCTTGTGCAGGTGTGGAGCTGCCAGGCCCATGGCTGGATAAACTGCTGCTGGTTGTGCAGTGGCGCTTCCCGTCCTTCCCCGCGCGGCTGTTGAGCATCGTGGCCTGGAGCACGGCCACGCTCAACCACCGGCCGCAGCAGGAGTGGCTGATGTGCTTTGAGGAGCAGGTCCGCGCCAAGTTCCTGGACTTCACAGGCCACGAGCTGGCGTGCGTGGCCTGGTCGCTGCGGCGGTTCGGCTACTCGACCCGCAACAACGCGGTGTTCTACATGCTACAGAAGCAGCACCGCTTCCTAGCCGCGGACTTCGAGATCCTGTCCAACCCCAAGCTGCTGCGACAGGTGCTCGGGTGGAAGGGGGAAGGGCAAAGCGGGAGCGCCTCTGAGTGCGGCAGCGATGATGAACTGAGCGGCGGCAGGTGATGTGGCTTCGCAGCAATGCATAGGCGTTTTGTTGGCCGGCAGTCCTGCAATACAGGACCTCTACTGGCATGTAGACATATGAACTCTACATGGGAGAGAAAGTATAAGATACAGGCGCAGTTGGTGCGGTACGGCTGCGAGTTACTCGGCCAGTAGCCGGGCGTTGGGCGCCAGGTAGCGGATGGCGGTACCTTGCGGCATGTCAGGGACGTCGCTGACCCGTTCTGGCGCGGCCTACTGCCCAGGCATTGAGCATGTGCTGCGTTCCTGGGGCCTTTGCTGGCCATTTTAGCTCATGTGCGGCTACGCACTGATGCTGAGAGGCGAGGCTGGGCCAGGAGCGACCATGCAGTAAGCATTTGGCATGGGGTACATCGGCACACGCAGGGGATTACGCCTAGGTTGAAGGCGATGTGGGGGGACGTTGTGGACGATTGCGCGTCGGGCGCAGGGTCCAATGCATACCCGCGAAGAATGATTTGTAGTGGTGGTTTACGCAAGCGTTTTGTGAGCATCGCGCACAAGTTAAAGGCCGAGCGCGTGGTGCTGCGGATTCTGACGCGCAGACGTGGGGTCTGCAGGCTCCTGCGGTAGCAGGCATGTGTGGCGAGATTACGAGCTGCTCAGAGAGGGCAGCCATGCTCAGGGCTAAGCAGGCAAGACCGGCGGTGTTGGCAGATGAAGGATTGACGGCCCGGCCACTAAGCTCTGAGGGTATGAACGATATCCCAGGGATGTGGGCCCTGGGCTCCATGCGTTGACGCATCAGGCGGAGAGGCGCCGAGAGACTGCGTGAGCGACTGCTGTGCAGGAAGAAGAGGAATGCACTGGTGGGAGGATGAAAATCGGCGGAGCCGGTTA
Source organism: Chlamydomonas reinhardtii (assembly GCF_000002595.2). Taxonomy (NCBI): domain Eukaryota; kingdom Viridiplantae; phylum Chlorophyta; class Chlorophyceae; order Chlamydomonadales; family Chlamydomonadaceae; genus Chlamydomonas; species Chlamydomonas reinhardtii. Next base: position 2,999,131 of record NC_057012.1, read on the forward strand.
CCGTTGACGTGGTATGTACAATTGATTTCGAAGGACTCAGAAGATGCTTGGGAGGGATTGCGTAGGCGACTGAGGTCGGTGCGCCTGCGGGCATGCATGCAAGGAAAGGGGGCGTGCACGGTGCGTTGCCAAGCCAGGGCAGCAGCGGTTGCGCCGCGTTGCAGCTACAGGGTTGCATTTGGGGCATTGGAGAAGCGATGGGGGTTGCACGGTCGGCGTGTGGCTTTGCCCGCGCAAGACGTCGTGTGTATGTTTGAGTCACGATGGGCATTAATTTGTGCCGAAATTAGGCAGACAAGGCAGAGGCGTCGGTTTGTTTATATGATGCAGTGTCGGTGGATAGACTGGTGTGGTTTGCGGTTTGGCGGGCTCGCTGTGGTGCGCGTGCTGTTGGTATAAGGGCTGTCAAGTTGGTTTAATCCATGAAGGTGTGTGGCGTGGCTTTGTGCGATGTCCCTCAATGTGTTACGTATGGTTTTGCTGGTGCGCGGTAGTCTGGTAGGTATTTGGGCGCGCGCGCGGACGCGTTCAAGGGCCGGCGCTCCGCGGACCCGCGATTTGATGATGCAAAGAACGTGCGGCTCGTGTACAGTCGCGATGTATTTCTTTTCCGGTTAGGGCTGGTGGCAGAGAGGGTTGCGCGTGCTCCCTACCTGCTTCGGCCCGGCTGGACTCATGGAGACGAGACCGCAATCCGGATGGACGCCCACCCCGTGCCGTGCTTGGGTCGGGAGTGCCGGTGCCACGATGCGGACCGACACGTGTGAGGCGGGGCATATCGCGCCTCGCGCGTCGTCTTCTATAAAACAAACCCTTTGATTCCTTTTTTGTGTCATGTCGGGTGACGAGGAGGACTGATGGATGAGTGGTTTTGCCTGTTTGAATTTTTTCATGGCCCATCGGCGGCAGCCCCTGTGCCCATGGCGGGGTGGTCGAGTGTCGGGAGCCGACAATACACTATACAGCCGCTGGCCAGGCCAGTGCGCGATCTTGGTGATGGCTTTGAGGATGCCGGGACGAGGACGAAGAATCGAGGGAGGAGGACGAGCGTGCGGGTGGTAGGAGAGACATGAATGGCTGTAAGTGGACAGAGGATGCGGCTCTCCAGTCCATGCTCTCGAGTCCAGGGCGGCAGCAGCTTTGCAAGGTGCAGCGGAGAGCAGGGGCGTGACGGAATGCGCATCAGCAAACTTCCAGCCAGCCAGCAACTTTTCGGTACAGTGAATCCGGCGTTCGACCAGCCGCGCACTCCTGCCCTGTCGTTGCAAATTGATTGCCATCTTCTGGGGTCTGGGAATTAGCTGCACCCTGCGGGACTTCACGAACCTGCCTTGACACTGTCCCATCACACGCACACGCGGATGTCATGGCAATTACAGCAGAGGGGAGGAAGCACGACGCCCAGGGAGCACTGGCAGGGTTCTGATCTCAAGCAGCGCATGCGCTGCAGGCCAGACTGCTGGCAGTTATTGACTCCTTACTGCCGTGTAGCGTTACAAACCGCCACGGCCCCAAACGACAATCCCAATCTCTCAAACCGACAATAGCCTCCACTCATGCCTCAAGCGGCCTAGCAACTCATTCGTGGCCCTCAGCGGCCTCCTACCTCCGGCCTCGCAGCTCCCGATAACCCCACCAAGTCCGCCGTGCCCGCCCCAGCCCGCCCGTGTTGAGGTTGCACTAGTGGCCGAAAGTGCTGCCAGTACTGGGTGTGTCGCATGTATGAAGTGCCTGATAGCAGCAGAGTCCAGACAACCACGCACGCCGCAGCGCCCACGGGTGCCACCACATTAATCCGCGGCGGCACCAGGGGGGGCGGGTGGGTTGTCACCGTCCCGGCAGAGGGACGATCCGAAATACAGTACAGAAGCACAACGGCAGATAAGGCGCCGTGTGCTCCTGACGCGTACAAGACCCAGCTCGGTTCGGCCCCATGCACAGGCACGTACCCGAGCGTCCTGCGCCGTGCGTGACTCTAACGCAACACGGCAGTTACGTCGCAATAACTAGACTTATCTCCACTGCGCTGCGATAAGTCAGCGCTTATTGACTCCTTACTGCCGTGTAGCGTTACAAACCGCCACGGCCCCAAACGACAATCCCAATCTCTCAAACCGACAATAGCCTCCACTCATGCCTCAAGCGGCCTAGCAACTCATTCGTGGCCCTCAGCGGCCTCCTACCTCCGGCCTCGCAGCTCCCGATAACCCCACCAAGTCCGCCGTGCCCGCCCCAGCCCGCCCGTGTTGAGGTTGCACTAGTGGCCGAAAGTGCTGCCAGAGTTTGGTAGTAGTCCTCAACGCCGGGAGGTCATGGTGCGGGCGACGGCAGCCCTGGTGGCTGGGCTTGATTGGCTTCGCGTATGCAGCTCTTCTCGCAAAGCGCTTGGCCCAACGGCCGGTCATGCAAACCAAGGTGCGGTCGGCGGTGATGGCGGTGGCGTTCGTGCCCTTGCGCTACCGAAATCATGTGTCTCGAACACCGCGGAGCGCTCCGCCCATCGCCTAGCTTGCGCACGAACGTACGGTCCTAGTTGCACACTCAACAGCGGTCAATAGAACGAGCTTCGTGCTTGGGGATATTGGCTGCACGAGCAGCACCATCACGCGGGGATGAGCGCCGCCGGAGGCGCCGCCGGCACCTGCTGCAGGCGCAGGGCGACGCCAACGCGGGGCCTGACAGCGCCACACTCCGTCGGTCATGGGCGGCCAATGGTCACTACCAGAAGACAAGCAGCAATAGGAACACGACTGGCTTTGCAAGGGCCATGATACCAGACTCACAAACGTATCAGGTGCACCAATGGCCACGACAGAAACACACATGCGTTATCCCGCGTGCGCCAGCCATGCAGACGACGCCGGGGCGTTACAGGGAAACACATGCATCCTTGTTCAGGTGTGTGGCTTGTGGGCAGCTGTGGCCGTCCGTGTGCCCAGGAAAGGTAACAGTGCGTGTTGGCACGTGTTGGCACGAACCACTGGAGACCTCGGTACTCTCTACCGGCCCCCAGGGCCATGCCATAACACGTGTTGACGTTGTAGGCTGCTCGGAACAACCTTGGGAATAATAACAACGTCGTGACTCGAAGCTGGGACAGGCTAGCCAACATGCGCCACGCAGGAGAAGGCGCGAGTTGCAACACTAGAGCGGTTTTACGTACGCGAGTCACGCGCGGCAACCTGCCCTTCGTTCACCCGCGCCGTCGTGGTGTAGGATGCGGGCAGCCATGCCCAGCCGTGCAGCATGGCCACGAACACTAATTTCTTTCTTGCTAGCTAGGTGCCATGCTTGAGATTTGCAGTGTCTTGCATAAGAGTCACTACCAATCAAGCAGTAGGTACACCCATAGATAGCATCACCCCGGCGGACGCAGGACAGGCGCGCACGTGAATGTTTGCCTCCAAACGCCGCGGGGATGCATGCACACAATGTCCCGTACGTGCCGATACCGTACGCCACGGCAGCTGTGGGGTGTACCGTAATAGCAGGGAGGGCAACATGAAGGGTAACACCTCAGCAACCCCAGCAAGGCTGGCCTGGTCGAGCGGCGCGGAGGGGTGAAGGATACCCGGCACGCGTGGAACGCGCAATGTATCTATAGTGATAGAAGGCGTAGTGATGGGAGGAAATAAGGAGCACTCGGGGCCGCGATGGCGGGTTGGATGCGCCACGGGCCCCGGCCCAGCCAAAGGGAGCGAACGCTGGGCGGAGCCGGTGGGTGAGCGACTCGAGGGACGTGCCAGTAGTGAACAGCAGTGGCGGATGGGTCATCCAATGTGAGAGATGATACAGCCACGCCGGCAGCCAAACTCCGCACTCGACCACGTACGGGCACGTCGTGGTACTGCTGTGAGGAGGCCGGGCTGAGTTGGGATGCCTGCCAAGCCTGGCTACCCACATGTGAGCCTGTGTCGCCATACGCTCTTAATAGTAATGACATATAGCACACTGCTCCTAGCACTTCGGTGATAAGTAATTGCCCCGCCGGGTGAAGTAAGGCCGGGGCTGAAAGGAACCAAGGTTGGTTCCCTAGGCGTCCACTCGCGAGTGGGCAGGCGACACATACAGTTGGCATTGACGTGCGTTGCGGAACTAATGCGTACGTTGGCTTGGGTCTCTGGGTTCATGAGGCATTGACAGAACACGCTGCCCCTGCTATGGCTCTGACGAAGTAACATGTATGCATACATGTCCTGAAGGATTGGCAGGGAGCGTGCCGCACAGCACGCAAGCCGCGTGACTACGGTAAGCATGAGGCCATAACGTGACACAGATGCCGTGCCATACAGGCGGCCAACGCTACGGCACAAGCCAGCTTGACGCGTCCACAGATACATACATGGCGCCTGACACCTGGATAGGAGCTATCAGTCTGACTGTGGGGTCGATGCTACCCCGGCATGGATCTGGGTTGAACGGTTGGTGGTACCATCGCGCGGGCATGGCGGGTCGAGTAGCGTGTTTCATGCACGGCACTCCCGCTAACCAGCTACACACCGCAGTGTACTGGTTATCCAACAACTACATTCAGACCATTCTGGTATCCCACTCAAACCTGCGCCAAGTGTCAGGAAAAGCGCTTGCCAAGTCGGCTACCCGCTTTCACAGGATGGCGAGCGGGTGACTGGCATGTGTACAGGCGGGTGGGCCAACAAGAGGGGAGGGCGGATGGGTGCCGTGACTTGGTGGTGGGCCCCACCGCGAGCAGCAACAGCCCAGCCCAACACACGGGCGCCATCCAAACCCACCAGGCAGGCTGTAATCCCAGCTCCGACCGTATCTCGCAACAAAATGTTGGTTGCGCAGGGTCGGGCTCACTGCGTGACACAGCGTCCGATGCCTGGTGCAGGGCACGAAGGCATGTTTATGCGTCATGCGGTAGAGTTATGCGTCATGCGGTATTGTTATTGGCTGGGCATAGCATGCTGGCCGAACTGCACAAAACTCCACATCGCTCACTGAGGGCGAAATATCCGGAAAAACAAATTCGGCACTTGGGCCTAGTGCACACATCGAATGCATATAGGTTGGCTTGGGGTGCGTCAGCCAAACTACAAGGGTGGTGCCGCGTGATAGTATGATGTGCGTGCGGACCTCAAGACGTACAGGGTGACGCATGATCACGTAAGCCCGCTCCGTTGTCAACACGAAGCAATAGCGAGGCGCAGGCTTGCCGTGCACGGTACACTCAAGGCGTATTGCGACAGGGCACGCAGCAGGGCACGCAACAAGTCGAAGCGTCCATAACGACAGGGCAGGCAGCATAATTGCATGCGGCACACAGGCCATATCGCAAGACACATGATGCGAGGCGCAAAGCCTGTTGCTGGCGGCACACACGCCGTATCCGAACGTGGCGCTCAGACCACACATTGTCCACAACGCAAAGGCATGTACAACGAAGGCACGTAAGCATTTCAATGCCGTCTATAATCCACAACGCAAGAGTGTGGAGCCCGTTGCTTGCGGCACACAGGTCGTATCATAAGGGCACGTATGCCATCTATTACCCAAAAGCAAGGGTGCGAAGCCGTTGCTTGCGGCACACAGGTCACATCATACGGGCACGTATGCCGTGAATTGTCCATAAAACAAGGGTGCGGAGCCCGTTGCTTGCGGCGCACAGGCCGTATCATAAGAACACGTACGCGGCGCATTGTCCATGAAGCAAGGGCGCGGAGCCCGTTGCCTGCGGCACACAGGCCGTATCATGAGGGCACGTACGCCGTGAAGTGTCCATGGAGCAAGGGCGCGGAGCCCGTTGCCTGCGGCGCACAGGCTGTATCATGAGGGCACGTACGCCGTAAATTGTCCATGAAGCCAGGGCGCGGAGCCCGTTGCTTGCGGCGCACAGGCCGTATCATAGGGGCACGTATGCCGTCCATTGTCCATAAAGCAAGGGCACGGAGCCCATTGCTTGCGGCGCACAGGCCGTATCATAAGGGCACGTATGCCGTCCATTGTCCATAAAGCAAGGGCGCGGAGCCCGTTGCTAGCGGCGCACAGGCCGTATCATAGGGGCACGTATGCCGTCCATTGTCCATAAAGCAAGGGCGCGGAGCCCGTTGCTTGCGGCACACAGGCCGTATCATAAGGGCACGTATGCCGTCCATTGTCCATAAAGCAAGGGCGCGGAGCCCGTTGCTTGCGGCGCACAGGCCGTATCATAAGGGCACGTATGCCGTCCATTGTCCATAAAGCAAGGGCGCGGAGCCCATTGCTTGCGGCACACAGGCCGTATCATAAGGGCACGTATGCCGTCCATTGTCCATAAGGCAAGGGCGCAAAGCCCGTTGCTTGCGGCGCACAGGCCGGATCCCAACGGCACACACGCCCCTTCCCCAAGGGCACGCGGGCCCTGCGGCCTGGATAGGCAGACAGGAGAAGTACCGCGCCAAAAGTCCTGAGGGTCTTGGGGAGGTGGGGGTGGCACAATGGAAGATGTGGAAAGGTATTGCACAAAGCTGTGAACTGTAAAGCGACGGGTAGACACGAAGGCACGGCAAGCAGGACCGCGCATGGCAAGCAAGTAGCCCGCCCGCACAGCTGTGCATGCCCTTTTGCTTTCAGTGACTTGCCGAACGCCTTGTCCGCAACGCTTCGCGCGCCTTTGCTCCGCTTGAAAGCTCCGCTCTGCTCCGATTTGCTCCCGAATGCGGCCCCCGAACCAAAGCGTGGTTCAAAGCGCCAGAGAAGCTTCGAAGGGCATTCCCTTACGATCAGAGAGCGAGCGTGATCAAGCTAAGGGGTTCCATTGAGCAGGATCGCGCAACAAAACGCTGCAACTCCGTCTGAGTATATATTAAACGCTTATTCGGTCCATACATGGTCAAGTATAGTTAGAACCAGGTATAGGATTGCAAAGAAAGTCCAGAAATGTAGGGAACGTTTAAGTGCGACACACTGAGGTCACCGTCCCGGCAGAGGGACGATCCGAAATACAGTACAGAAGCACAACGGCAGATAAGGCGCCGTGTGCTCCTGACGCGTACAAGACCCAGCTCGGTTCGGCCCCATGCACAGGCACGTACCCGAGCGTCCTGCGCCGTGCGTGACTCTAACGCAACACGGCAGTTACGTCGCAATAACTAGACTTATCTCCACTGCGCTGCGATAAGTCAGCGCTTATCCTGGCACGTCTCTGTACTTTCCTGCGGTCATCCATACGTCGCGTCATTAGCGAAGTGCTTGCTAGTGAAGCTCCAGGCTAGCAATAAACATCACGAAAGAAGTTAGTGTCAGCGGCAAAGGGGTTACTTGTTATCATTGTGGTGCAGTGGGGGAGTCAAAGAAAGAAAGTGCCAGATGGTTTATTTTCTGCGCCGGCCTCAACGTTTTGACACTCGCCATGCCGCACCCTCCTTTCTGCCGTTCTCTTTCCTCTTGTCCTCGCATGTACGTACTACTCCTGGCTCACCGCGGATGCCTGGCTGTGTTCCAGGTGGGTCTCTTGGGGTTCGCGTTATCACAACGCATCGCAGCCTTCGCTTGCTTGGTAGTCTGCGGCCAGTCTGCGCCAGCCCAGCCTCTAACAGCCGTATACACCAGCTGAGAGTCACAAGCATTAGGACGCCGGAGTGGCGCAGCTTGGCGCGCGGTTATCTCGTCAAAGGTAACGTAGCAGTTGCGGTCGCTGCTCATGCTCACGCTTTTCTTTTTGCTTGTGCTAGCTCACTGGCCTCGGCTCTACAACGTCATGTTCGCTTGTGCGTGTTGCGTTTTTTCAAGCATTTTCAACCCCATCCCCCGCAAATCCCCCCAGGGACCCACCGACCGACACCTGACTGCACAACACCGCTTCATCGGGGGGGGGGGGGGGGTAATTCACTGCTTCACCAACCTGCCTTAACACTGTCCCCGTCGCTGCGTCGCACATCCATTTACCGGTAATACCGCAATGGTGCCAATCGAATCGTCTTGTAGCCAATCGACGAGTCTTCACATGCGCGGGATTTCATTCATGGGCATGTTTACGCCCGTCCGCCTATTCTGCATCACACCCAATCTAGTGTAGTCCCCCGCAACGGTAGCCCTGGCGAGCCTTAGAGAGGGGCTCTATCGCGCTGCGCCCAGTGCCCGCATCTTGTGGATGCCCTCACTCCTGAGGCACGTGGCGTCTACACAGCGTAGGGATTGGGCCCTGTTACGGTGTTACCGTCAACACTGGTCCATGTTGGGCGCTGTTGTATGATAGGCCCATCCACCCACGGATGGATCCTCAAATCTGGCTGGTCGGAGGAGGCTGCGGGAACAGGGCCGCCGGCCCGCCGCAACGCCTTTGCGCGTAGGAATGCGATAGTGCAGGGTGATTGTACAATCCTCATGTTACAGGCCGCACTCATCTTCACTTCTGGCACTCCCGTGTACATGTCCGCGGCCGTTTGCCAATTCTTCGGTTTTGTTGTTCTTCTGCACACGCCATCGCAGAGTATGTATCCACTTAGTCCTATCACCCTACTGCGGCACAGCACTCTCATCACCAACACTGCCGCCGCACCTTGCGTGCTCAGGTTCCTCACTGCTTCCCGTCGCACAGTCACGGTGTACCCCGGTGTACATCAGGCGTGCGCACCCCTTCCGGGAGGCCGGGTTGCGCGGCAGGCCATTGTACTTGAACGCCGACGTCCTATGTACAGTAGCCGCAGACTTTTGCTTGCAACCCACCGACGGAGCACTTCCTATCATAAACTGGCCCCATGCGGCGTCCCACCCGCCCGCCCTGTACAGCGCCCTCCACGCCCTCCTGTACAAATACCGTGAGCCTGATATGTGGACGCATCTCATAATCGCCTCATGCAATACTCGGTGAACGGCGCTTCCAGCCGTGACATCGTTCTCCGTCTCCAACACCAACCATAAACAATGGCTAAGACGAGCTGCGTGCCTTTCGACTGCACACTGGCGCACAAAAGGCACACACAAGTGCACGCGTCCGTGCCGCCCGGACGGTTGGGCCATGTTGCCCGCTTCTCCCTTGTCCATCTCTCCATACCCCTTCCTATAACTCGCATTACGAAAAGGAATGTTTGATACTCTCCCACACTCCTGCCCCGACCCTCCTGCGCGTTTCTACAAGCTCACCTCGCTACGTCACACCCCCTCGAAAGTCTTGACCAAGGCTGCGTTTGCTACTCTGTTACCGCACTCCAGCTATCCGCGTTTCTGTGAACTCATGCGCCCCTCATCACTTTATTTGGGCTCTCGGTACGCGCCAGCGTCAAATTTGCGCATTGTTCCGGAGGCAGCTTGGACGCACATTATTCTGGTATGCTTCAACCTGTGTGCGCAAACTCCAGCATTGCACGTCAGCGACTGACGTAAGCTAGAGCCCCACGCCACAAGCTGGGCACCCACAGCCCCGTCCAGCCTCACTGGTGCTGCCTGCAACCTGAACCACACACACAACTCCCTCCGCCTGCACCTGGCTTAGTCCCAGCATGCGCTGGCCTTGACGCAATCCGCGACACGACATGATGCACATTCAACCAATATACCAAGTTAGAAAAGCAGTAGAAGACACTCGCAACAAGAATATACTTATGTCAGAGTCGCGTACTGAGAACGCATACGTTGCACGTGGTATGTCCACGCATGCGGTGGAATGGAAACCACCTTAAACTCACTTGCCCCATGACAGCCGCGCTGTAAACGGTAAACTGGTCTATTTACTGCTTGCTGCGTGTATGCAGCACGCCAGCTCCAAAGCCCAATATACATGAAGTGGCATACACCACCCACACCAGTAGCCCACACCTCGCAAGTCGGTCAATCAAACTCGCGCACACGTTATTACTTACGCACTTCCAGTGCCGCGCCGCCACCTGGTGTACCTCGAACGCGCGACACACGCACAAAGTTTGCATAGGCATAGACACCAAGGCGGTGCCAGGCAACGCATACAACACACGACGCCTGCTGGCAGCTACAACAATGCACACCAGCTCCTAGCAATGCCTGGAATACGCTTGCTGCATGGAACTCATGAATGTGCGCATACACACACGACACCGCCGCACTCTAATATGCTACTGCGCTACATAAACAGAAGCCCCTATACAAGACACAAGGTCAACCACCAATCAGCCGCGCAAGCGAGGGTCGACTGATCTACCGACATGAATCCCTGACAGCAGCAGGGCCGCTATCATACCGCTGCCTGTGCCGCGCCCTGCAGTCGTCCACGACTGGCCTGCTGCCCCGGAGCTCGTGCGTGTTGCCGTTTGCACGGGGCCGACAGGTGTGCGCCGCCGGCCGGTGCTTTACGGAACGCTCTCCCCGCCAAGGCCGCCGTTGTGGTTGCGGCGATTGTCGTCGTCCTGCTCGCCGGAGGAGGCCGCGGCGGCCTTCCACCCGAGCACCTGTCGCAGCAGCTTGGGGTTGGACAGGATCTCGAAGTCCGCGGCTAGGAAGCGGTGCTGCTTCTGCAGCATGTAGAACACCGCGTTGTTGCGGGTCGAGTAGCCGAACCGCCGCAGCGACCAGGCCACGCACGCCAGCTCGTGGCCTGTGAAGTCCAGGAACTTGGCGCGGACCTGCTCCTCAAAGCACATCAGCCACTCCTGCTGCGGCCGGTGGTTGAGCGTGGCCGTGCTCCAGGCCACGATGCTCAACAGCCGCGCGGGGAAGGACGGGAAGCGCCACTGCGCAACCAGCAGCAGTTTATCCAGCCATGGGCCTGGCAGCTCCACACCTGCACAGGGGGCAACAGATAACGGTCAGAAGACTAATCGCAAAGCATCAACAAGCAGCCAGCCTTCCTGGCGACCCAACCAGATGATGCACCGCTGGGCACCCAGCACCGCCGCTTGTCACAGTACAATCACCCCACTATTGCAATTGCAGTCGCTCTGCTTACCCAGCTTGGCCAGTGCCCAAATTATGTTGGACAGCTCGGTGGGCGAGAAGCGGAAAAATTGAGACTCCGCGGCCGGCAGGAAGCCCTCTAGCCAGGCAGCGGGCGGCGGGTGGTGCAGCTTGCCCAGAGACCACACCAGCAGGTGCAGGCTGCCGGCCGAGTAGCCGGAGAAGCCACGCGCGCAGCTGTGTGCAAGCAGGGGGTCAAGCACCCAGCCGGAGCGGCGCTCAGAAGCCGCCAGCAGCTCCACCTGGGGCACAGCAGAGCAACCTACCCCGCCACTGGCCGCCGCCCCTGCTCCCGCCGCCGCGCCACTGCACGATAGCACGTCCGCACACCCCACAGCGGAGGAAGAAGTCGAGGCCGACGCCGAGGCGGCTGCGGGCAGGGTGTCTGCAACCACTGGCCGCCGCTCCAGCACGGCGAACGCCCACAGCAGGTTCGCCAGCTGGCGATCCGTGAGGTCCGTGAGTGCGCCGTACACCTGGCGCTCAAAGTCCTGCCACCAGATTTCCGTGGGCTGGTACTTGAGCATCGCGAACGCCCACAGCGTGTTGCTCAGGTCCTGGGCCCTGCACGTCCGCGTGAGGAGAAAGCTGTCACGCTCTGAAGGACTGCCCTGCCGCACGCCCGCCTGGCGCCCCGCACGCCCGCCTGGCGCCCCAATCCGCACCTTCGCATCACACGCGCCTGCCGGTGCCGCCCCATCCGAACCTAGGACACCCCCAAAACACCACCACCTGGTCCCGCGTGCGCACCTGAAGTGCGCCAGCTTGCTGTGGATCTCCTGCGCCACAGCGTCCATCAGCTCCGCCGTCGGTTTCACCTCGTGCTGCGCGAAGCACCACACTGCGTCCGCCAGCTGCTTGGGAGTCAGGTGGGGCAGCACTTCAGCCACCTCGGCAGCGGTGGGCAATGAGCCCGCGGGGTCCATAACCTGCGCGAGCACGGGTGGACATAATATTAGCGGGTGGGTAGTAGAAGCCGGCGGTCGTGAGACGTCGTGAGCAGGGCTCGCTCCAGCCAGCCGACGAAACCCTTCTTGGCCTCTCGGGCCATGCACCGAAACGCAAACTAGGTCTTAGGGAAGAAGGCCACGAACGCCATAGCAATGGCCAGCAAGACTGATATCAGAGCCGCGGGACGGGTGTTGCGATGTCGGTGGTGATGAAATCATCAACGACAACATAATATGCCTTCTAAGGAGCTGCCAGCCACCTAGGACCAGAAGTGAGAACGCCTCCAGACAGGAGGGCGAGATTCAACAAGGGCGCGGGCTCTCGCGTGACAAAAATTGGACAGCAGCGGTTGGGCTAGTGCTCGCGCACCTGGAAGGCGCTGGACGATATGAGCGATAAATATGACGTTGATGCCGAGTCGTTGGGCGCCGTGTGCTGGGCTGCTGAAGACTGCACGTTTGAGGAAATCCGCCCAGGATGCCTCAGCTCCGGGTTCACATACTGCTGGCGTTGCCGCATCGGTGCGCCAGCACGTTGAGGTGTGAACCTAAGTAGGGGGCAGGAGAGCAGCCTGCGTGCGTTTGCGACATGGAGAGGAGCGGAGAATTTGGTTACCGCACCGCACCGCACTTCGCTGCTTAGAGTCTCGCAACTGTAAGTTTACTCCATTCCCAAGGCAGGTGGAGCAAGACCAGCGACAGCGCGCGATGCCTGCGCTCGGGCGCCCTCGCTGCTCACCTCGCCCTTGCTTGCGCCCCACGCTGGCGCAAAACGTTTCCTTGCCGCATTTCAGAACCACAAATATGAGTCTTTGAGCAAGACGAGAACTGCGTGAAGCAGTGCCCAGACGAGCGGTTGAGGCAAACGTTCGCGTGTATGGAAAGGGCGGGCACGACACGATGTGTATACAGCAGTACAGCTCAAGTAAGTTTTAAGCCAAGTGGCGAAATGTTGACGAGTGCAGTGGGATTCCATCTTCGGAAGACGCAACGACACTGCGCCGCACCCAGCATTATCAATACTACTTCATACACGACGGTATCGTATCACGACACTATCAGCGAACGGGAACGGCGTGCAGTGCGTCGATTGACCGTAACATTCACCAAAACGCAGCGCTCAAACCCATTCCAACGCAGCTTTATAAGGATCCAGGTTATAAAAGCTTCAGAGTCCACGCAGCGCCACCTCAAGAAGTCGCTCGCCACCCAGAGAAGAGGCCCGCGCAAGTGGTGGCGACATTTCAAGTGCTGGACTTACGTGCTGGACCGGTCTTCGTCCGTCCACAACATACGCACACTGCGCAGCAAACCACCCAGCGCTCCCAGCTCAGCCGCCAGCTTTCTCCGCTCGAAGTACACGCCGCAGTCCAGCGAGTCGCACACAACGCCGCCGCACCCCGCGTTGTACGAGTTGAGGTCGCAGGCTGCCACGCCAGCGCCACGTGCGCCCCTGCCGCCCAACCCTGCGCCGTGGCATCCACCGCGGCCGAAGGTGGCTGCCGCGCCGCCCCTCTGCCCTCCTCCCCATCCTCCGCCGCCACTGCCTCCAGGCGCGGCGGCCGCACCCGGTCCAGCCGCTGCTGCGGCGCCGTGCTGTGTCTGCAGCGGCAGTGGCACGACGCGGCCGCCGCCGCCGCCGCAGTGCAGGCACATGCGCACCATGTGGGTGTGCTGCCGCTCCAGTCGGGCCACCTGCGCCGCCAGCAGCGCCAGGGAGGCCTGCGGGTCGCGCCTGGGGGCCGGGCCGGGGCAAAGGAGGGCGGGGAAGGGCAAGGGCGAGCACCGGGCGACTATGAGCGGTGCTGGGTAGGACAGGAGAGGAGGAGCGTGGAGAGGCTCTGGCGCGAGGCTGGGAATGACGCCAGCTAACTAGCATACCGTACACAGGCCCATAGGATAGCACATTCTGTGCAAGCGCACAGGCGCAGCTGTGGCGCTGTATCACCGGACACCTTGCAACTGCTCGGCTGTGTGCCGCCCGCCATCCCGGTGTTTCACTTCGCCTACTTCATCTTGCCAGCACCTGCCCCTTCCCGGGCCTCAAGGCCTCAACACATTCAACCCCAAGCCAAGCCAAGCCCGCACTCACTTGCACACATCGCACAGCGGCTGTGCCGCACGCGTGAGCTGGTCGCAGACCTGTGGCAGGGCAGGTGTGTAATCAACATTACCGCCGACAGCCAGGCTGACGAAGCGCCCCAACGCCTGCGGCACACCCAACGTGGCCCGCTGCCAGCCGCGTGCGAGCTGGGCTTTCGGCAGGTCAGGCACCCACCACGCAGTGCCGAGACAGGTAGAAGCGGTCAATGGTGCCGCCCGCGGCCGCGCCCGCCAGCATGCCTGCACACCACAGCCCGCGTATGTGCAGTCAGTGGGCGCCACCAATTGTGCACGAGTCTCGCGCGACGTCCGAGGCATGCGTAAGACAGATAGATAATCTGCTGCCGTTCTGGTGCGTCAGAATTGTCAGTCGCAACCACCGCCACGTGATGGCGACCACTGATAGTTCTGCGCCCGTTGCCCTGTGTTATCGCACCCAGGACACCCACCACCAACGTGCCCCGATGTTAAACAACTGAACCTCCGTGCGCACCTGCCACGCCAGCCGCTTGCAGCCCCGCCGCCCCGCCGCCGCCAAAGCCGCCGCCGCCACCCGTGGCGAGCGGCAGCGCACCCGCCGGCCGCTTCTGCGGCAGCATGCGCTGCGGCCGCGGCATCTCGGCGAACCAGGCGCGCACGTCGGCGCCCACCTGTGCGGCCACACCAGTGCAAGGGGCACCTCAACGCGCTGCCTGTGTAGTGGCCCGCCAGGGAGTGACAGGCATGCTGCCCACCCCCACCCGGGGCCAGGCGCCGGAACTTGGCAGCCACTGGGCGGCGATTTCGAGCATAGCAAACGGACAAGGCCTGCAATACCTTCGCAACCCCACGCAAGCTTACGACCACTAGCCAGCTGCACCTGCGGTCGGCCACCGCACCCGCGCAACAGAACGGTATCCTGCAACCGGCAACGACCAGCCCCACCCCGACACCCCGCCCCGACCCCCACGTACCAGGCTGAGCACTCGCTCCAGTGCGGGTATGATTTGCTTGGTGATGTAGTAGGTGCCGTTGAGCCGCAGCGAGCCGCCCGCCTCCACCAGCGCCCAGGGACTCACGGCGCTGTCCACCAGCCGGGCGCCTGGGGGGGCGGGGAGAGAGGGGGTGGCGGGTGTGGGCATACCGTGATACCGGGACCCAGGAACACCTCAGCACGGAGCGAACCTAGGGGCAAACGGCCTCATATGCACGCATTTGTGCTACTTCACTCCTAACGCATCCATTTGCATCAGCGCGAGGAGCAGTGCCTCAGAGGCCTGAACGAGGTCCACTGGGGGGTGTTGCTACCTGACGGGCCATGTTTGTGCGTGTGCGCCATCTGCCCGTGCCACTCAACACGCGGCTTCATGCCTGTTCTTTCGCGCCGCTATTCCAAGTACACACCCGCTTTCCCATACACGCCCCTTAAAACTCTCACACCCCAAGCATCCCTCTCGCTCACCCGGCTCGGCGTGCACCACCACGTACGGCACCCGCTCGGCGTACTTGGGCTCGGCCCGCGGGTCAGCCGCCATGGCGCGAGCCGCCACCTCGGCGGCGGGCGGCATGGTGGCGGCGTTGGCGGAGTAGGTGCCCAGCCTGTGGTGCAGGGCAGTGCAGGGCAGAGCAGGGGGCAGGGCGGTGTTTGGATGGTGCGCGGCGCAACCGGATCAGGGTTAGGGCTGGGGTCAGGGCTGGCTGCTGGTGTCTGGCTGCTGTAGGGCAGACACGCGAGTGCCGCACTACACGGTAAGTGCGCGCAGCCGTGTGGGTCCGGAGGAGCGGGGGCCGGCAGGGCTCCGCCTTGCCTGGCCGGCCCCAGCCCCGCCTGGCCGCACGGCGCGCACCTGACTTCCTTGGCGAATATGAAGTCCTGCACCGACACCCGGTTGGACAGGATCTTGGTCCACTGCCGCTGCAGGTAGGACTTCACCTGCGCGTGTGGTGGAGGCGAGGGAGGAAGGGTGGGCGGCTGGCAGGCGTTGGCGAAGGCATTGCCGGGATGCCGCAATCCACGGGAGCCGGGATGCGCGCGGCCCACCGGCCCAGGCGAGCTCCGGGTGTTGGCCCACCTGGGGCCGCATGCACCCACGCCCACGCACACGCACCCCGCTGAGGTCCTTGCTCCCGAACAGCAGCCGGATGCTCTGCTCCAGCAGCTTGGCCACCGCCGGGCAGCTGTCGCGCCGCACCGTCTCAATGCCCTGCACACACGTTGTGTTCGTGCGTCGTTACATGCTGCGTCGTCACACGGCAATATTGGAGTGTATGCCGGCCGCACTGCTGGCCGTCGCCCGCGAAGCGCAGACCCCAGCCCAGTACAAACCGTGTGCGCCCAGCAAAGCCGTCCATCTCTTACCTTAGCGTCAAATGTGGGGCTGGCCTGTGTTGGGGACTCGTAGGAGAACCCCACGTAGCGCTTCTTGGTCTGCAGCAGGCACGGGTGGTACACCTGTGGCCGCGGCGGCAGAGGGACAGCGGGCAGCGGGGA